>NC_084464.1:300000-600000 GCF_027409185.1 Cynocephalus volans
GGACACTTATGCAACTCAGATTCTGAAAAAAAGAAACCTTTTAGAACTTTATTAGCTCACATGTCTGAAAAGTCTGTGGTGGTCCTGGCTGCAGGAATGGCTGGGTCCAGAGCTTCAGGTCATTTCATCCTCTCCTGACTCTCTTGTCCTCTGTAAGGGCCACATTCCCAGGTAAGTGTGCTCTCACCCTTTGCCGTGAAGTGGCCCCCACCAGGTCTAGGCTTATGTCACCTCCATAGCTAGCAATTCCTGCAAAAAAAGAACTTCTCTTTCCCAGTTGCTCCAATAAAAGATTTGGGGTTTGTCTCTTTGGCCTGGTTTAGGTTACACGTCCATGCTTGTGGAATCGCATGAGTATTTTCCATCCTCCTGGCCACAGTGATTGTGCCCACCTCTGGGACTGGGCCTTTGTTCAATCCCAACAGAACCACACAGAGTGGAGTCGGAGCAATTCCCCACAGAAAAATGAATGTGCTGTTAACTGGAAGAAAAGCAGATGAAATTTTGGGTCAGCAAAAGTAAACAGATGTCCACTACACAAAGAGCAGAACCTTTTAATGAGAAGAGGGTAGATTTTAAAAGGATTTAACTTTTCCAAAATTTCAGTTCTCTCCATCACAAAAGCTCTGTCTTTAAGCATTCTTTAAGTTCATACTGCCCTGCTGGGTAGAAGAAGCCACACACAACCAGAGAGACTGTAGTGAAGCTGTGTGATCAGAGGAAGAAAACTGTGCCAGACTCTCCATGATATTTTATCACCTCTGGAATTGCTGATATTTCTTCTAATTTTTAAAGCAGATTTTGGAGAAACTGGCAATTATTTTATTTCCTTTAGCGTCCAAATGATTAAAGAAATTACTAGCACCTCTTAGTACAAGCTCCTGGTTTTCCTCCATCCTGTGTGTGCTGTTTCACCTGATAGAAATTTCTGTGTTGTGAGCCCCTTTTGGATACTTCAAAGATTTCCATTGTCTTTGATATAGTGAAAAATAACCTTTCCAACCACACTTCAAATGGAAGTGGATCTCGACCTGTGGTGAACCAGTGCCACTCCTTCGATGCTTAGCAACATATTTGGTTTGCTCCTTTGGTGAGGAGGACACTCCACAAGCCAAGATGGCATGCTGATTTCTGCCTTGGCATGGATTGCCACCGCAGGCCTGCAAAAGAAGGCTTGTCTCCTCCTGTTTCCTCCTCCAGCGCCAGAGCCTGGAATTACCTCCTTTTTTTGGAAAAGTTTTTCTTAGGATCGGGAGCGGAATATCAAGTCCTTCTCCACTGCACAGGAGGTCACTAGTTCTGGAAGACAAGCGTGAAGTGCTTTATTGACTTTCCTCAAAAGTTGCACCTTCTCTTTGAGAGAAAGATGTGGAAAGTCCACTCTTGGGACAAGTTGACTGGGAGCAGCGGATGTGTGGCCTGGCTGAACTCGGTGCATATTTTTGGCTTTATCAATGTAAACCTTGTTGTTCAAAATGGCGTAAGTGATGTTAGGAGGCTGTCACTGGGCCAGAGAGAAACATAGTCAGAGCAGCTATTAGTTCCAAGCTGTCCCTCTGGGAAGAAATTTAAATAATTATTAAAAAATATTAAAAGTAGGGCTACAACCTGGCCGCTGATTTGTTGAAGATGTGAACTTTTCAGGAGTATTATCACATATCACTTGGAAACACTACAGAACGCTTTTGAAAGGAACTTTTCAACCCATGTGACTTTAAAATTAAAAGTGGATAGAATCCTTTCCTTTCTGATAGAAGCAACATCAAGGACACAAACCTTGCCAAAGATGACCTCGTTAACTTGAAAACAAAAGAAATAATGCAGATGCAGTCAACTGGCAGAATCTTGAAGAAATTCTGTTTTGGGTTTTTTTGTTTGTTTGTTTATTACATAAATCTGTCTTTAATCTGGCAAAGTGAGAGATGGGAGCTCTGATTCCACCTGCTCCTACAATCTTTATGAATCTAGGTTTTCAGTCATGGTTGCCATTAATATACAAAGTGAACATTTATAGAATGTCAAAGACTATCCCATGAATTCAGCTTCTTACTAAGTTACATGACATCAGGTTTCTCAGTAAGATATTTGTTTACACATTGTAGATGTATTTAATTGTTTTCCAGAATTGGCCATTATATTTTTGCATAAAAAAATAGTGGGTGCCATAATTCTGTTTTTAAGAATGCTTTTACAAAGTCTGTTGATATTAAAGTAATCTCCAGGGCTCTTTTTGACCTCTGCCCTCAAGGCTGGACTGGGGGAAGAGGGGTTGGAGGAAGAGGAACAAGTGTCTTTCTACTTAGCTGGTGCAATTGGACTGTCTTCTCTTGGGCTCTCTGTATGACAGGCATTCAAATGCTGGCTGTCTCTCTCTTGGGATGCTTTTGTGGATTCCTTGCCTCCAAGGCCCCAAAGGTGCCTCCCCTCTGCAGCATTCCCCAATGAGGACAATGTAGCTCCTGTTAGGACGCTTTCCCTGAGGTCTGTCCTGTCAGTCCACCCCACAGTGTCACAGTGCTGAGTTGAGGTTGCCCGAGCAGGTAGGCCTGTTGGGGTCCCCAATCAAGACAGCACAAGCCTGGCAGTTTTGCAGTGACCATCTGGAAAACTCCTGCAGAGGTGACTTACTCTGTTCCCTCTGTAGACTGTTCCCTCTGCTGCCCCTACTCTTGGTCCCTCCATTTCCTGAGTTCTCCTGGCCGGAAGCCAGCACTGCCTTCTGTGTCTATGGGTGTCACCAAACTCCAGGACGTACTGGCCAAACTCTCCCAATAATGCTCCTTCCTACCGTGGACCCATGGCACCTCCCGGGCCCAGATTCCATAGCTCAATAAGCATGTGTTAGGGGAGTAAGGGCTGCCTTTGCTTTTTGCAGGCATTCCTAATTTCTGCATTTGGTTTCCTTGGGTTTCCCTCGCTTGGTTTGCTGCAGGGCGAGAGAAGCACTCATTCTTCCCCCATGGAGGAGGGGAAGGACACCCAAGCATAAGCTTTACTTTCACACTCTCTAGTCTCCTTTCAGATTTCTGGCTTATTTTATATAAGCCTGAGGTAAAAGACGGGGGCTGATAGTTGCTAGACTGGTTCTGCTGTATTTTAGCACATCTGGCACAGAGTTTTCTGAAGCCTTTCTTTGGAATGTGTGTCCTATTGTTCTTACTTGTGGGGTTTTGTCTGAAATTTTGAGAAAAGGAGGAAAGTTATAGATATTTGAATAAATTAATGAATGTTTATCTCAGAGTGATGTATAAAAGCCAAAAAACCTGGAAACCATCCTAAAAGTCCTCCAATCAAGGATTTACTAAACAAATTATGGTATTCATTAAATACCTTATGTGTTCATTGACATATATGACACTTGTGATACATTGTTAATAAATTTCAGAAACAACAGTTTATAGTCTACTCTCATTTTGTTAAAAAATGTGTGTGCGTGGCACTGAAAAATAATGGTTATCTCTAGGTGTGGCATCATGGGGACTTTAATTTTAATTTCCAACTTATTTCTGTGTTTCCTGAATTGTTTTACACTGGGTATGTTTTACTTTAAGAGAAAAATAAAAGCAATGATGGAATTTACTTTTTGAAAAACTGATTTTTTTATTTTTTAAGTTTTTTATTGAAACATAATTGATTACACATATCTGTAAGGTACACAGTGGAATATTAATGCCTGTGTATGATGTGTGATGATCAAATCAGGATAATTAGCATAATCATCGTTACAAAATTTAATCATTTCATTGTGTTGAGGACATTCAGTCTCCTCACTTCTAGCCAGAAAATTGATTTTTTAAATTAAAAATTTTTTTTTATTTTAAATTTTTATTCATTATTAGCATATTCATTCTTACAAATCGTGTTTCTTTCTACCCTTTGCCTGACTTGTCACTTCCAAACCCCCTCCCTCCTTCCCCCCAACTCTAGTGTCCTTAGGTTTGTTCTCTCCTTCTGAAAGTTCAAGATACTGTTGTGGTCTTTTTTCTTTCTTTCCTTCATTCCTTCCTTTCTCCCTCCTTCCTAGCAGGCAGTTATGAGTGAGAACATGCAGTATTTCTGTTTCTTTGTCTGGCTTATTTCATTTAACATAATTTTCTTCAGACTCATCCATGTTGCTGCAAATGGCAGAGTTTCATTCTTTTTTTATAACTGAGTAGTAGTCCATCATGAATATATGCCACAGTTTCTTTATCTTGTTGTCCGTTGGTGGACACTTCGGTTGGTTCCATATTTTGGCTGTTGTAAACAGAACTGCAGTGAACAAGGGAATGCATGCATCCCGTTGACATGATGGTTTTCATTCCTTTAGATATATACCCAGTAGTGGGTTTGCTGGGTCATATGGCAGTTCTATCTATAGTTGTTTGAGAAACCTTCATACTGTTTTCCTTAATGGCTGTGCTAATTTGCAGTCCCACCAACCGTGTAGAAGTCCCCCTTTCTCTGCATCCTCACCAGTATTGGTTATTCTTGGTCTTTTTAATAATAGCCAGTCTAACTGGACTGAGATGATATCTCAATGTGGTTTTGATTTGCACTTCTCTGATAACTCGTAATGCTGAGCATTTTTTCATGTACCTGTTGGCCATTTGTATGTCTTCCTTTGAAAAATGTCTATTCATCTCCTTTGCCCATTTTTTAATTTGATTATTTGGGGTTTTTTTACTGTATAGTTGTTTCAGTTCTTTGTATATTCTAGATAATAATCACTTTCAGATGTATAGTTTGTAAATATTTTCTTCCATTCTGTAGGTTGTCTTTCCTTTCTGTTGATTGTTTCCTTTGCTGTACAGAAGATTTTTAGTTTGATATAATACCATTTGTTTATTTTTTCTTTTGTTGCTTGTGCTTTTGGGGTCTTGTTCATAACGTCTTTGCCCAGTTCTATTACCTGGAACATTCCCCCTCTAATTTCCTTTAGTAATTTTATGGTTTCAGGTCTTATATTTAAGTCTTTAACCCATTTTGAGTTGATTTTGGTATGTGGTGAGAGGGACAGGTCCACTTTCATTTTTCTGTGTATGAATGTCCAATTTTTCCAGCACCATTTATTGAAGAGGCAGTCTTGTCCCCAATGTATGTTCTTGCTGCCTTTGTCAACGTTCAATTGGCTGTAAGTATGTACGTTGATTCCCGGGTTTTCTATTCTGTTCCACTGATCTGAGTGTCTATTTTTACGCCAGTACCATGTGGTTTTTGGTTGCGGTAGCTTTGTACTGTAATTTGAAGTCAGGTAGTGTTATACCTCTGGCTTTATTTTATTTTATTTTATTTTTTGCTCAGGATTGCTCTGGCTAATCAGGATCCTTTGTTATTCCATATGAATGTTTGGATTGCTTTTTCTATTTTTGTGAAGAATGTCCTTAAAAATATTTTCAAAGTAGGGCTACAACCTGCAGCTGAGATATTGAAGAGGGAGGAACAGAATGTGGCAGCCGAGCAGGGATTAGGGTGAGGCAAGAGAGCATCTAGCGTGTGAAATGTAAGGAGGTTCTTGCTCTCTGTGTTTAGCAAACGGCCTAAGGCAAGTGGCCCAAGAGTGAGGGCCTCCTTTATCTGTGCACCCTACATGCTTCTCTTGCCTCACCCTACTCTTAGCCCTGTTGGAAAGAAATAAAAAAGAGCAGTATGTGGAAGTTAGTGCTCTGCTTGTCCCTGCAGACTGCCATCCAGATGCAGGGGCATATGCATATGTCTCCCCAAGTCTGATTTCTGGAAAGGTGATCAAAGCACTTACACTTTCTCTCTGTTTTATCTTCCCTCATGGGTTTGGGGATAAAGTGAACGTCTTGTCAGTTTTTTTCTATTAACAACTTTAAAATTTAATTTTGAATTCCATTTGCAAACTCCACTTTTGTTTTAGCCTGAACTATCTCACCATCAACTCACAATTATTTTCCAGCCTGTTAACTGCCGTAATGACAGGAGTCTTGGCAATGATTTGGGTTCATAACTGTTCACTTATTACAGTAAGCTTTGTACCATGAGAAAGACAACAAAATATAAGAATTAAATTTTACCCTTCCAAGTTTTAAAGTGAGAAGATCGTAATACTGGAAAAGTTAAGTACAGAAATGTCTTGTTATACCACTAACTCAAAAGACAGCCTCTAGCAAGCTCAACTCTGACTTACAATCAAAACCTTAAGGCAGGAAAAAAACAAACAAACTTCTGAGCAGCAAATGTCACTGTTTTGAAGTTTCTGTTCTGTACAGGAAGTTGAAGCCATTCCTAGGCCAAACCATATTGATTTAGAATTGTGTGTCTTTCAAGTTGCTAATCTAATAAACTTGGCTCTCCGATTTACTCTGCAGTGCTTCCTAGGTGAAGCAGGTGGGAAGTATTTAACACCAGTGTACAGCAAGGGATAATGCCATACAGGAGTCCTCCCAGCTGGCTGCGACTGGACAGTGTAGTCATTTTATACACTTCTATATCATTTAGCATGCTCTGCGAGCAAAGGAGCACATAATTCATTTGCCAAAAATTTCTATCAAAAGTGATTACATTTTTTCAGGGCAAATTACACTTTTGATAAGCTTCTATTTTCTATTCCATGCACTTATGGGTAAAGCCTCATTTGCTGATTTGTGATGCCACCAACCAGAGGGGTCAGGGTAAGCATAAAATCTACCAACAGAACAGCGAGGAGAGTAGGAACCGTGGACATGTGCCAGAAGGAGAGATCTCTGAGGAAGCTTCCTGACATGGTGGGGAGGCTTCCTGAGGGTGGGTGTGGGCAGGAACGGAGACAGGAAACCATCCCACTTGGGGAAACTGAGGCAGTCAACACACCTAGAGGAGAAGGAGTGCTGTGCTCTGGAGGCCAGGGAAGGTGAGCAGAAGAGGAGATTGTCACCTTTCAGGCCTCAGGGTACAAGCTCCTGGATTAGGAGGCAACAGTGGCAATGGAAAATAAGAGTCATATGTGAGGGTAATAATGGAGGGAGAATCAGCACAAGTTAGCAGATGACCTGATATGAGTTATGGGGAAGTAGAAGGGTAGAAAGTTATTCCAAGGTTCCAAGTCTGGGTGACAAATTACTTTCGCCATGCCCTTGGCAGAACTTGATGTAAAATCATTTGTGGCATTGGGGGAGAGGGTTGATGCCCACACCTGTGGACGTGTTCTTCAGGAGTTGGGTCCAAAGTGCTCTTAAGTCCACCATAGCTGAGCCTGAGAGAGTAGGGCCTCTCACGAAGGAAAGCAGAGGGCTATGCATAGAACGTTGTTTGGACGCTACCTCAGATGTGACTCAGTGTCGTTCCCTTTGAATTTATGGGTGAGGATCTCAATATTCCCCTGATTTCAGGTTCCTGCTCTCACCTTGTCCACATTTAGCATCCACCCCAGATTCAGCTTTCTGTCCGTGTTCTGGGCCTTGATGGCAGCTTGCGGTTTTCTTCTGACTTTGTTAGAAATGGCGATCCCCTCCAGTCCTCTGCTGCAGCCTGTACATGCATACCTCCTTCACGTCTCCACAAGCCTGTTAAAACTCAGTCTTCCCGCGACTGAGCAGTTGGTAAATTCTTGAGTGCAGGAACGATGGTTTTGAATCCCTTGTGCCTAGTATATTTCCTGACACCACAGGACCCCAATAAATGTTTGTTGAATGACAGAACGGTGGAATGGTGTCTGACTTAGGTACACGGCTTACGTCCATGTTCACTATTCATGTCTCCACACCCTCTTCTCAGAGCAGATGACTGCCCAGCGAGACAGGACAGAGGCAGAACTAAATACATCACAGAGTACAGGACGGAGAGAAAGCCAGAGAGTCGAGAAACCGAGTTTGGAGGTGGGACGTGGAAGTAGGGGAGAGCCTGAAAATCAGAGCACATCAGCAAAAGAGGATGGAGAGCCGGGGTCCACAGCATCTTGGGGGCCATGGAAGGAAAGGATTTTGCAAAAGAAGTATTCAGAGAGTCAACAACTGCAGTGAATTTAAAAAGAATGAAGACTGAGCAAAATCATTGACTGGAGTGATGAAGAGGTCATGGAAAACACTTGCGAGATGGGTTTCTGTAGCACAGCAGGGCCAGAGGCTGGCCAGTAAGAGGTTACGGTGTGAATAGATGCTGCAGACATGCAAGCAGCTAAGTGCAGATGATGCATTTTACACGTCTGGTAATGAAAGGAAGACAAGGGGGAAACTGCAAGTAATAGTTGCACTCTCCTTTTTCTGGTAGTAGCATGTAGGAAACTTTGGTGACAGACGTTTTTATTTCCATCTTTTTAATTATATTTTTTTCTGTTAAAAATAACATGTACTTCTTTTTTGGTTGTATAAGTGCAGAATTATGAAAAGAAAAAAATCTTATTCTTCAGAGATAATCTTTTTTCAACATTTTGGTAGGTTTCTTTCCCTACTTTCTTATTTCCTATGTGTATATGCTTTATATTTTTGGAAAAAGTGGCATTATTCTGTATGTATATGTGTGTGTAAAAATGTGTGTCACATGTATGTATGTCATGCACATGTTGTCTTCTTCATTTTTTGCTGAAAATACGTTACGAAATTTCTATGTAATTATTTCTCAAAAAGTGATGGTTGCATAATATATCATTATGTGCAGAACTGATATTGAGAGTTTAACTGGTTGTTCAGTCCTCTGAATATGATCCCTGATTGTCTGAGTAGGTTACGTCTACTTCTAGACTGTGAATATAATAACTAAATCCAAAACAAACAAACAAATCTATAGGACTTTTGTTATTTCACATGTAGTACCCCTTTCTCCTCTTTCCAAGTGTAGTATCACTGTTTGTGTTACATGAAAATCGATATCTCATATTTAATCTTAAAGAAAAATTTAGGCAAATTTTATATAAATGTTTTCATTGGCTCTTAATTAGCTATCCTGTCAGCATTATTTTTATTTGTGTTTCAAACTGTATATTTATGCATTCAAAATTGTAGTAACCTTTAAAAAATAATTCTTCATTTTCCCAATAATCATGCTCCTTTTTTCTTGCTATGCTGACTTATTCTGTTCCTTCCCCATCCCACTCTTTTATTTTTAATAATGTAGAAGTTTGAAATTCTCTTAGAAGCACCAATTCCTTGTTAAAAGAGTATGTTAAATATTATTTGGGAAACACTGGCAAATAAAAGTTTTCAGGAGGCAACATTGTCAAGAATCTAGTAGATTGAGTTTTATTTTGATTTTTTCAAGAATAAAAGCACATATTTCACTTATTCTTCTGCCACTCTGACTTGGGACAGTTCATGGCAGCCTTCATTTACTCGTTCATTCCATGGTGTTTCTTATGGGGATGATGAAAGGGTCCTTTTCAAGTAAGGGCACTGAATCAATAGCTAGAAAAGGATGTGATGTTGCTGTTAAGACACGATGAGACCATGGGTGCCCGAGACTAGTGTGACTCACATCATGACCTTCTTTAGGAGCTTCGTTTAGAAGCACTGTTGTAATGGTAAAGCAGGTTAAAAGTGGTCACTTTTTTAAGGTCTTCAGAGATGGATGGTGATTAAAATACTCTAGAAGTGAATTGTTTCTGTAGATGAGTTTAACGAAGTGTTGGAGGGTACCAGACCACCATTTGGTAATTTTCTGCCTTGATGTAGTTACTTCTTGGCACCTAGAAAGAATTCTTTTTACCTTTTAATGACATAATGAATTGACCTTAGAGAATCATCGCTGGGCTGGAGTAGTAGAGGGACTGGTATCACCCACCGCAGACTAAAAGAAACTTGACTCATCAAAGTAAGTGCTAGAGTTGATTCTTTTTTGTCAATAAGAGTTTTTCATAATCAGTACATTTTGCTAAGTTACCTCTCAATTCAGTCATTCAAATTCTTCCTTTACCTTTCCTTAATTAACTCTGTTAGGGAAGAAATATTTGATCTCTAGAGCAATTTCCATGTAAAACTCTCTTTAGCAGAACCATTTTTACTTGTGTTATAAATATAGGTATAAGCATAAAATTTATGCTATTCATGTCAATACAGGAAATGCACTGGAGCTCTAAAATGATGTAAACTTGGCTCTAGAGAACTTTCCCAGTTGAACTATGGGGGTACTGTTTTTAAAATACTAAAGGATTTAATTCACTTTTACTTTCTCGTCTCTTCTTCTCCCTCTCTTTCCTACTTTTCCTTCCTTCCTTCCCTCCTTCTCTCTATCTTTCTCTCTTGTTTTGATTTAAGATAACCTAATATATACAAAAGGCAAAATTTTAGAATAAAAGGCAAAGGGTCATTTGCATCACGAAAGGCCCTCCGCTTTGCAAAGTAATTTAACTTCCTTTAACTGGCAGGCAAATATTTGGTTTATGAAATTCCATGTCCAAACAAGTTTTCTAGAAACTCACAGTACAAACAAAATAAAATGTATTTTTTCCTCCCTATTTGGCATCTTCTTTGAAGGATAATTAACCAGTCCATTGGCTTTTCCTAAGCGTCAGAATAAAAATGCAAAAGTTATTAACAATGTATATTTCAATATAAACCTAATGATGGCACAGGACTCACGTGAACATTTTACTCCTGCCCCCTCCCGACTGCACGCGGCCTAGATGAGCAGCCCCCAGGACGAGCTACAGTGAGAACTGATTACTGCGCTCCCTGAAGAGACCACCAGGACTAGTGCTGTCAGGCCCGACATGCCTGTCTGCCCATCACCCCCGGAAGTCCAGCCTCTCTGCTCACTCCTTGTCATTGGGGTCTTCATACTCTCTGGACACTCCCCCACCTCTACCCCATCCCCCATCCTTCCACAGTGTCCTCTAGAACTGGGTGTGCATCAGCAGGAAAATCCCCCAAACTCTCTGAGGTGCCTACCTTCTGAGTGAAACCTGGACCTCCCCTGGGGACGTTATCTTTCTCGCCTCCCTTGCCAGCGCCAGCAGCAGCGTCTTTTCTCCCACATGGCTACCTCTCCCCCGGCAGGGTGCCTGCTCTGCCTGCCTCCTCAGCCCCTTGGAGGCACTGCGTTCCTTGGTGCACCCACCCGCCTGCTCGCTTCTTTACCCTTCAGTGAATGGTTAACACCTGGACCACCTTTCTTTCTGACGCCCTTGCTGGCATCGCTGTTCATGATTTCACATCCACAACAGTGACCCAGCCTTCCACCCTTGCCTCTCAGTTTGCTGCCCCCTCACCTCTGCCTCGCTTCTGTTGCACCCTGGATCTTGTCACTACCAGCAGTTCCACCATTTCCAAAACCCTCGGGTCACCCTACCGATTGACCTTTATTTCTATAGTTCCAGGTGACTCTCTTCAGTGTAGATTTTTGGGTCTGTTATCATCTCTTCTTTGCAGCCAACCTCAGCTCTCTTGCCCTCTGTCTTATTCTCTTCACCTGGGTAACCCCAATACTGACAAATACAGTTCCCTAACTAAATACATTTTCTAACCGAATGTGCCTGGAGAAAAGTTCACAACTGGGCTGACTGGCTTCACTTTAAATTCATGACCACATGTGTCACCTGGGCCCTAGCTGCTGACCAGCCACCCACAGTGTTTCCTTACATCCTTCATTCTCCCATACCTTTGCCTCTCCTCAAATCTTGAAACCCCACCCCCATCTCAGCTGATGACCTTGCTGCTTATTCCAGGAAAACAGAACCAGTCATATAGAAATCCCCCAGCCTTGCACTACCAATTTATCTTCATCTGTGGCCATGTCCTCAGCTCTTCTCCTAGTACTGTGGGTGTCCGTGTTCCTGTCTAAAGCTAAGTCTTCTACTAAAACTCTTGATCCCACCCGCTCCCCTGCTCAAAGATATTTGCTCCTAGTGTCACCTCTTTCCCTTCCATTTCATGATTCCTCTTCTCTCTGTTGGCTCATTCCTATCAACATATAGATATGCTATAATATCACCTGTCTTAAAAACACACACTGTCCTAGACCCCACATCCCCTCATTTCTCTGATCTCCTTTACAGATAAAGCCCACAAAAGAGTTGTGCGTACTACTATTTCAACTTCTGCTCAGCCCACTTTCTTCTCCTTAAAGCCCACTCCAATCAGGGTCCTCTGAAACACCCTCTCTGATGCACTCAAGGTTTCCTGGGGAAGCCTAATTAACAATGCTATTTTCTTGCTTGGGTTCTGTACAGCTTAGGAAAGCTCAGGCATCCCCATGTGGGCAGAGTCTACCCCTGGAGAAGCTGAGAAGAATGCCTACTCCCTGCAAGCACCTGGTTCCCAAGAGCAAGAAGGATGTACCAAGTATGCCCAGTTAATCTCCTCAAATTTACCAGAGAAAAAGTCACTGTCACCACAGAGGCAGAGTAAGGAGAGTGGCCAAGAATCACCTAACTGAATTCCTTCCATGTGGAAGGAAACCTCAGGTTTAGGTGCCATTGTTTACTCCTGTGCTGCCAAATTCAACACTTAATTCTTAGACCTCATCTTCCTCAGATTATCAGCACCATTCTGCATCCTCCATGCTTCCTTTCATCGGGGTCCTATGGCACTACACTCTCCTCATTTTTCTCCTATCTTCGTGACTCTCTGTTTGCCTTCTTTGGTGGTTATTGCTCCTCTTCCTAGCTTCTAAATTGGAGCTCAGGGCTCAGCCCCTGGAGCCCTTTGCTCCCTCTGCATTTACTTTCTAGCTGAGCTATCTAGTCTAGCAGCTTTAAGTCAGCTGTATGATGATGTCTCCTATATTTCCATCTCTAATATTAGTCTCTCTGCTGCATCCCAGACTCACATATCCAACAGTCTTCTCAACATCTCTTCTTGAATATCTAATAGCCTTTCTAATAGAACAGGTCGCAAACCCAACTTTGGTTGATTCCCCACCAAAATCTCCTTCCCCAATTGTTCCCCGTCTTAGTAAATCTGAATAATCTAGTAATTCAGACCAAAAAAATCTTGGAATCATCCTGGACACCTTTCTTTCTCTCACACCTCATCTTCATTCTATAAATACAACCAGTTAGTCATATCTTTCAAGCACATCTAGAATCTGACGTTCACTGCTAGTAGCATCCTAGTCCACACTCTGTCACCTCTAGCTTGGAGTACTCCAGTGGCCATCTTCCTCTTTTCTTTTTCTTTTTTTTTTATTAAGTTTTATTTTGTTGATATACATTGTGGCTGATTATTGCTCCCCATCACCAAAACCTCCCTCCCTTCTCCCACCCCCTCCCACAACAAAGTCCTTTCTATTTGCTTGTCGTATCAACTTCAAGTAGTTGTGGTTGTTATGTCTTCTTCCCCCCCCCCGGTTTGTGTGTGTGTGTGTGTGTGTGTGTGTGTGTGTGTGTGTGTGTGAATTTATATATTAATTTTTAGCTCCCACCGGTAAGTGAGAACATGTGGTATTTCTCTTTCTGTGCCTGACTTGTTTCACTTAATATAATTCTCTCAAGGTCCATCCATGTTGTTGCAAATGGCAGTATTTCATTAGTTTTTATAGCTGAGTACTATTCCATTGTGTAGATGTACCACATTTTCCGTATCCACTCATCTGATGATGGACATTTGGGCTGGTTCCAACTCTTGGCTATTGTAAAGAGTGCTGCGATGAACATTGGGGAACAGGTATACCTTCGACTTGATGATTTCCATTCCTCTGGGTAAATTCCCAACAGTGGGATAGCTGGGTTGTATGGTAGATCTATCTGCAATTGTTTGAGGAACCTCCATACCATTTTCCATAGAGGCTGCACCATTTTGCAGTCCCACCAACAATGTATGAGAGTTCCTTTTTCTCCGCAGCCTCGCCAGCATTTATCGTTCAGGGTCTTTTGGATTTTAGCCATCCTAACTGGGGTTAGATGGTATCTCAATGTGGGTTTGATTTGCATTTCCCGGATGCTGAGTGATGTTGAGCATTTTTTCATATGTCTGTTGGCCATTTGCATATTTTCCTTAGAGAAATGCCTACTTAGCTCTTTTGCCCATTTTTTAATTGGGTTGCTTGTTTTCTTCTTGTAAAGTTGTTTGAGTTCCTCATATATTCTGGATATAATATCCATCTTCCTCTTTTCACTCTCGCTCCCCCTACAGTCTGTTCTCTACATATCAGCCAGAGGAATTCTCGAAAAACCTGTCTTATGGTATTATTTCCCTGCTCAGAACCCTCCAGTGCTTCCCCATTACACTTAGACTAAAATCCAAAGCAGCGTGGCCCATGACCTTGTCCCTAACTGTGTCATCTCCTACCACTGTCTTCCTCGCTCAGCCCTTCCAGACACACTGGCCTTTTTTGACTTCCCTGGACCACATCAAGCTCAAGCCTGTGTGCGTGCCATTCTCTCTGCGTGGTAATGCACTTCTCCCACGTGTGTAGTTGGATCACGACCCTCATATTATTTGTCTCTGTTGAAACGTTATGCTTCTGTGATACCTGCCTTGGCTGCCCTTAAAACAACACCTTTCATCACTTTAGCTTCTTAACCCACTTCATTTTTCTTTGTAGAATTTATCAACACGTGGCATTATAATTAATATCACCTCCTTTTTTTATTTATTCTGTGTCTCTTATTCAAAAAGTAAGCTCCTTGGGCATTTTATTCACTGCAGTAAGTCACTCAAATATTTTTGTTGCTGTTGTTGAATAAATTAATAAATATTTTTATTGAATGGCACACCGTATATTATAAATTGATCGGGCACTGAAAATTAAATATCTCCAGTCTTCTGGTTTTTGATAGGTCTGATGTAAACAACCAATATAATGTATAATAGTATATGGTATATTTTCTTTGGAAAGTTGAAAGTAGTACCCTAAGGTAAGAAATAGTAAAATATTTCTATAATAAGTAAAATGTGTAATGAGGTTTGCAATTTACAAAGTGCTTTCACAAGTGCTATCTCATTTAAATCTTAGAACAACCCTGTGGCATGTTGTATCATCATCCTATTTTACAGGTGAAGAGTCTTAAATTCAGAGAGATTAAGTGTCTTGCCCAAGGTGATTCAGTTAGACAAGGCAGAGACAGCATTTATGTAAGGTCTTCTGCTTCCAAATCAGATTCTCCCTTCATTCTCAAGACACAGAGGAAATGCTTGGCATAAGGCAAGTGTATCAGTCCTTAAGCTCATTGTCCTGCATCAAAGCATCACCCTAAATTTTAATATGATTTGGCAAAGCTAAGAGGCTGTGAAGGATCACTGTGCAAGTGACAGACCAGATGTTCTGTGGTGTGGTGGCTTTTTCAAATTTTTATCAGATAATGAGGGTATCCTTTCCTTTGATCTTTTCTGAATGTAAGTTGCTCACTGAAGGTTCTAGAAACAACCAAAACTAGTTATTCACTTGGTATTAGAACTTCTCTTTATAGAGATTTTTATAGTATTTCAGACTCTTTGGAATAGAAAATGTAATAATAATTTGTAGGGCTGGCAGAGGGGTGACCTTGAAATTTTACCCTTTGGCAAAATTATGTTCCTTTCATTTCCTTCCAATTTCCATTTCTGAGTGGAATATATTGCCATTTACAGTCTTGCTAATCAGGGTTATGCCCTCTCTAAATAATGAAAGGATGGCATGTGCTTGTGTAGGGGAGAGTGTGAATTTTAGAAAGAAGTGAAAAATAGGCAGGACAGGCAGGGCCAGCAAAGGTAGAGGGCAGATCAAATGCCAGAGTTCCCACGAGGGCTGACCTGGATGAATCATTGGAATAAGATGGTCATGCATTGGTTTTCCCTTTTATTTAAAAAACACAATTTTAGGAAAGATAAGAAAAACTAACAAGAGGACGGGTGTCTATATGTGGGCTTGTTGTGAGGATTAAATGAGATAGTAGATGTGAAGTACTTAGTACAGTGCTTGAGATACAGCAATCACCCAATAAAAGGTAGTTATTACTATTAAAACAAAATTATCATGGTGCCTAGTACTACTGAGTTGATTCTCTGTTTGCCTTCTCCTACTGCCCTATTAATTTAAAATAGTAAGATATCAATTAGGAAGTATACTACATATTATTTTTTAAAATCATTCCTGGACCTATCTATCCTTTCTAAAGTATATCTATTCAGATTTCAGTTTCCACCTAATACATTCTTAGAAGAACTGGGTTTTCTGTGAATGATTTCTGTAAGAAATGACCAAGCATGATATTTTTATAAAAAGTAGATTTTAGCACAAGGATATATGACTTTAGCCTGCTTTGGTTATCTATTGCTGTATAACATCTACCCCCAAATCTGATGGCCTACAATCACAATCACATATTGCTTCTAATGATTCTGTGCATCTGGAACTTGAACAGGACTTGTGGGATCAGCTTGTCTCTGCTCCACATGATGTCTGCTGAGGCTGGCATGTCTGATGTGGCTCTTTCAGTCACATGCCTGATGACTCGTGTAGGCTGGCTTGAACAGCTGGGAGGGGCTGGAACAACTCTACTGGGGTCATATGTCTGGGGTCTTGATTCTTACTATGGTTGGTGTCTTAGTCCATTTTGTGATGCTATAACAGAATTCATGAGACTGGTAATTTATAAGAAACAGAGACGTATTTCTTGTGGTTCTGGAGGACTGGGAAGTCCAAGATTGAGGGAGTGCATCTGGTGAGGACCTTCTTGCTGCTTCATCCTATGGTGGAAGGCAAAAGGGCAAGAGAGCACATGGGAAAGGGAGGAGGAGAGGGGGTCAAACTTGTGCTTATAGTAAATCCATTCTCATGATAACAACATTAATCCATTCTTACGGACCTCTCAACACTGCTGCATTGGGGATTAAGTTTCCAACACATGAACTTTGGTGGACACATTCAAAACACAGCAGTTGGGTCCTAAGTTTCTCCCCATGTAGTCACATGGCCTTTCCCTCTCCACGTGGCCTTTCCGGCAGGGTAGCAACACCTCTTACAAGGCAGTTCCAGAGAGAAAAATAATCCACTCCTCAATGTGAGGAGAAGCATGCAGTACAGGGAGAGGGGGAATTGTCAGGGGCCATCTTTGGAGACTAGTTATCACAGCCTTCTAAAACTGTGTTCATCTAGTCTTCTGCCATGTAGTCTCCTAAACCCCACTTTGGAATCAACCTCTGTCAAAATAATACTTAGGTATTATATAAATACATTCGTAGGTAGATACTTTAATCTTTCATTCAATTCAGATACTTTCTTCACATAGCTTTTCTAAAATAAAACATTCAGATTCCAAACCATCTTGGGAATGATATCTGAGGTAGACTCCTAGATAAGGAGATTATAGACCCAGATGGGCAAATGAATTGCTTGTTGCAGTTAAACAAATACACCAACCTGAAAAACAATGTTGGGTTCTTTTTTATGGACTTAGCCAGTCTACCTGTAGTTGGGCAGATTACACCATGAGGGGGGAAAGATACATGCCACACTGTTTTATAGGGTGTTGTATTTTTGTTGTGAAATGCTTTAAATATTTTGTCAGGGGACTTGTCCTGTGAAAGTGTGAAAGGGGCTCTTTTGAAATGTTTCTTACACTGCAGCCCCCACCGTCCAGAGGGCTGGCTGGCACCCTGGGAATTCTGTCAAGGCCAAGAGCTGGTCTGGGTCCACTCTGGCTTCATAGAAGGAGATGCATCTGTGGGCGCAAATGACATGATGAGTTTGCTACCCACAGGTTGTATTGATGGGGAGGGGTTTCTTTATGTTGTTTGGTTAGGCGTCAATTAGGTTTTAAATGCTTGTAGGCAGGGCCCTATTTTATAGGAAAATTGCTCTAAATACTGATTGTGTTCTTAATGGAATAGAATATTAATTTTTGCCATCAACTAAATACCTCTTGTCTCTTGAAGCTCTTTGAGAGTGAAATATTTAAATAACCATAGTCTCTTAATTGTACCTTGTAACCTAGATTCCTTGGAAGATGAATCACTGTTAATTCAAAGAGAAGTTTTTCCACCCTGCTTTGTACTTTCATTAATGTTTTCTGCATGATTTTTTACACTTCAGAAATTTAAATGGAAGGAGGTACATCAAGAGAAATTAGGCAACTTCATTTAAAATACTTTGTAATATAATAGGCTTTGCAGTTTGAAGAAAACAATAAAACCATATTGTACTTCAAATGGCTTCTTTACTCCCTTCCTCTTTTCCTCCTTCCTTTCCCTTCTCAGACATTTATTGAGTGCCTTTTATGTGAATTTATTGTACTCCAAGCTGTTGGGGTTGCAGAGATGAAGGATATGCAGTACTTACCCTCCAGGGAGTTAAGTGTGTTCTAAGGGAAGTCAATCGATATGGGAGGTCTTGAACCAGTGAGAGTTAAGGATGCAATACTCTAATCTAAACTTAGAAGTTATTCTGGTGAGTGTTCGCTGGGCTATGCTGAACAGGTGAAAAAAGCAGAGTTCCCTGGTAGAATCCTGGTAATGAGCCCACCAGCTGCCCCTCAGCCTGTCTCCGCTTGACCCTTGATTCAACCCCTGAGGCCCCTCCATTGATCTCCTGGGCTTTACACGTTCTCTTCAAAACATCCTAACACTTCACAGGAATAATTAGATGCTGTTTTCTATTCTTATGCTACTACTTTCCTCCACCCCTTCTCTTCTATTTTTACAAAAAGTAAGATGACTCTTAATTTAAACCTGTAGCTCAGTTGCTGTGAGGATAAAGAGATGATATACCAGAAAGTACTACTTTTCAAATTATAAAGTGCTGCACAGATTTAAGACACTGCTGATATCGCTGACCTCTTCGGGTGAGGGTGGAAGAGCGAGGAGATGGAAAGCTGTTTGGAAGACTAAAGGGTCTGAGAAGTTTGAGCTCTGGTTCCAATGCTACTTAGGGAGTTTGGTTGTTGATGTCTTCTGGTGAGTTTGCAGTCCTCCTGGGGTGAGCATCGTGTTGTTTCCAGTGCCTACATATAATCTCAGTCATTTAAATCTTTGACTAGTGTCATTATAGTAATAGAGTGGAATAATTGAGACCTGCTTCAATGGCTGATATGAACCTGGAGTTTTCATAGTATAGAGGAAGGTCTTCAGTTTGTTTGAAGTCCATGATATTTACACTGTGACCTGAGCTAGATCTAATTTCCAATCCATTTCAAGGGAAGGCTTGTATCTAACAGTCCTTGTGCAGATAGCTTTTATTTTTTTGTTTGTTTGGGTTTTTTTGTTTTTTTGGTGGCTGGCTAGTATGGGGATCTGAATCCTTGACTTTGATGTTACAAGGCTCTAACATACGGATCTAACTGGCCAGTCCAGATTGCTTTTAGAAGCTAGAAAACTAGTATATATAAGTGGGGGCAGAAGTAAGGATATAGTTTTCTATCACTGTGTAAAAAATTATTCCAAAATTTAGTGGCTTAAAATGAGAGATATTTATCACCTCACAGTTTGAGCAGGTCAGGAATTCAGGAGCAGTTTAGATGGTTGGTTGCAGCTCAGGTTCTCTCTTAGGTTGCCATCAAGCTGTAAAACAGGGCTGCAGTCATCTGAAGGTTTGAGTGGGGCTGGAAGATCCATGTCCATATTCATTCATGTGGTTATTATCAGGAAGCCTCAGTCCCTTATAGGCTATTGGCTCAGTTACTTGACATATGGGCTGCTCCACAGGATGACATGGAAGCTGGCTTTCCCCAGAGAAAGAATATGTTACTACCAAGTCTTAGAAGAGAGATATCTTCACTTCTGTGTGAGAAGGGACTATACACAGTTGTAAATATCAGGAGGTGAGGATTATGTGGACCGTCTGGAAGGATTGCTATAATAGTAGTAACAAAAACTAGGTAAATTTAAGAATTATGTGGATTTTGACCTGCATCCCCAGAACTAATTTTCCCTGTCTTCAATTTTATTCAGAAATGGGTAAACTTGAGCTTATACTATATTATAATTATCTGATAATATTTATTATAATTTTAGGAGTGATTATTTCTCTTCAGTGAAGGTTACAAAAGTGCAAAAAGGAAGACACTGTGTGAAACAAACTTGTAGGGTTTTGTGATCTAAAATAGGGGTCAGCAAGCTTTTTCTTTAAAGGGTCAGGTAGTAAATATTTTAGGCACTGTCAACCATACAGTCTCTGCCAATGCTCAACTCTGCCATGAGAGCACTAAAGCAGCCATAGGCACTTCTGTATTACAATTACTGTGTGGTTGTTCCAATGAAACTTTATTTACAAAAACAGGTGGTGTGCCAGAGTTGGCCTGCAGGCCATAGTGTGCCCACCCTTGATCTAAAAGAAAACCATAGAGTAGCATATCAGAAGATTTTATCCAGGATCACTGTGAAAGAGAAAAGATTTACTTGTAAATATCTACCAATTTCATTTCAAGGATTTATTGATTTGTTCTATGAGATGTATATGGAAAACAAAAAGGAGCTATAGAAGGAATGAGAAGAAATGGAGCACTGATGAAACAAGGAGTGGAATCATGATACCCTTTCATTATTTGCTCTCTGTCCCCTGTTTAAGTAAAATAAATGATTTTAAAATCATGCACTATAGGAAATGAAATAAAGTCACTCTGTGCTCTCCCATCCCCTACCTCAATCTAGCTGCCACCACTACAAAATTACTTTCAATGTTTACTTTTTAATTCTCTGACAAACATCAAAACAGATGTTGATTGCCTTAAACAGGGTGATGTCCCATGCAAATATTGTTTTTCTTGCACATTTTAAAAACAAATGGTGTCTTGGAAACCATACAAAAACTTCTTTGACTTTCATGAGATAATTGACAATAACCTGTAGTATTCCAAGATGTACATTGGAAATTATTGGTCTAAGGAATTGGGAGAAAGAAATCAAGACTGGTAGGCAAATCTGTGCATTAATATTAGATTATGTTATAAGAAAGGGCTGTCTCATCATCAGGGTTTTACCTTCTGTTGCTGCTACTCAAAATCTTTATTTAAACTTCCCTGAGGAGCCTATTAGGAGTTTAGAAACTTTTTTACTAAACATTCTTCTTATAAGAGAATGCACTGCATATCAATTTTGGAAAATACAGAAGAGAATATAAATCACTCATGATCCAAATAGCCAGAGATGGCCACTGTTAAGATTTCAGTGTATTTCCTTTCAGTATGTTCTTGGATATGTAACATAGTTGACATACAATTTCTTATTCTACTTACCATTATATCACAAGCTTTACCTTTATGATTTAAAGGATAAATGATATTCCATAGTATGGATGTGCAATAATTTACTTAATCATTACCTGAATGTGTTGAGATGTTGGCCCATTTTGCTGTCATAAATAACATTGCCATAAGCATGGTTGTAAATCAGTCTTTGAATGCTCCTTTAATTATTTCCTTAGAATCATTTCCTAGAAGTAGAATTATAGAGTATAGGTATATTAGTATTTTTAAGTCTCTTGATAAGTACTAATAAATTGTTTACTAAAGGGCTATAGCAATTAATATATATACCCCCAGTAGTATGTAAAATCATTGAACATTATGAATTTTTAAATTGTATCCTATTATTACTTTAGTTTGCATATTTTGATTAGTGAGGTTAGGAAATATTTTTATTAACGCTTTATTTCTTCCTTTGAAAATTATTCATTCCCCTTGCTTATTTTATGGGGTTTACTAATATTTTTCTTATATAGTTGTATGGTCTCCTTATCTAGTATAGTTCTTTAATTGTTATGTACACGAGGGTACTTCAAAAAGTTCATGGAAAGATTCATATTATCTTTCAATTCTATTTTTCTATAAACATTTTGAAGTACCCTCATACTTGTTGAAAATATTTTCTTGGCTTTTTATTGCATTTTTTTTTTTTAATGAATGGACTTTTTAAATTTTTACATAGTAAAATTACCAATATTTTTCTTTTTGATTTCTTCCATTGCTTTTAATCTTAGGAAATTATTTCTTATCCTGTGTGATCTTCTAATATGCTGTAATATACCTTCTAATATTCCTTATGATTTGATGTTTCTACATTTAATTCTTTTGGCCACCAGGCATTAACTTAGTTTTTTAATTTATTTATATATATATATATATTTACTTATTTTAACTTCTCAATATACATCGCAGTTGATTTTCATGACCCTTTACCCGTTCCTCTCACCAGGCGTTAACTTGGATATGAGGCTTAACTTGGCAAGGATTTAAAGGAATGGATGGTATACAGATATGAAGTTCTCTAACTCAGATTCTCTCAGTGCTTCCATTTTTTATTTTATTTCCATTTTTGATTTTATTTTTTTTAGCGATATAAAGAATACCATAGTATTTAGTGTCAGAAAATGATAAAAGAATGCAGAAACTCTGCCATCTAGTGGTCACATAAAACAGTCTACTCATACTTTCTAGTAGCATTTTACTAGTGTTTTGTAAAAAGTAACACTCCATGGTCCAGTCATCCTCTCGTCATGATTGCCTCCACCTTCCTGGGCATTATCATGTTTTAAATGGAAACCTCAACGTTTCTTATTTCTTGAGACATCACCTTTTATCTGGGGACTTTTGGTGTCCTTGGAGGGCCCAGGACGGTAATGTAAATGCACATCTCTTCGTTTCTCTTTCTTCCCTCTGCAGAGCTTAGTACAGTGCTTCACTCGGATGCAGCCAGGCCCACCCCTCCACAGAGGAGGCTGGCACATGCCAAGCTTCATTTAAAAGGTACTCCGAAGGCCCACTTCCCTAAAGATATCTCCTCCTCTGAATTATTATTGATGCCAGAAATAACTGTTATTTCGTCTCTTTGTGTGAAACATTGCCCTCTCCTGAAGTCTTCTTCTAAAATGCACATTCACCTCAGTGGAGTAGCACAGTACACTGGTTTCTTTTAAAATGCACATTCACCTCAGTGGAGTAGCACAGTACACTGGTTTCCTAGGGCCGCCATAACAAATTAGCACAGACTAGGTGGCTTGAAACAACAGGTTTTTTCTTTCACAGCTCGGGAAGCTTTAAGTCCAAAGTCAAGGTTTTGGCAGGACCACGCTCCTTCTGAAGGCTCCGTGGAAGGGTGCTCCCTTGACTCTTCCTGGCTCCTGGTGGTTGCCAGCAATGCCTGGTCTTCTCCTTGGCTTGCAGCTGTGTCCCTCCAATCTCTGCCTCCATCACCAGTGGCCATCTTCCCTCCATGTCTGTGTGTGGCTGGTCCTATAACCAGATAAATAGGAAATCCGTATGCTTTTGCTTCTCCATGACTTGCTTACATTGTAAGTCAGGTCTAATTTTTTACATGGTGTTTAGTTTGGTTGATCGGTATCTTCCTTGTCCGTTAGCAAAGCCGATCCACTATTTGATAGGGAAGTGAAAGGATAAATGAGTAATCCATTGCAGTGATTCCTGGAATGGTCTGATGTCAAAGCTTTTGTTTTCAAAATATATACATGAATAGTAATTGAAATTATATGATTTTCTCATATTTGAAATCTAGTGACATGAGTTGTAACTGTTAATTTTGGTAACGAGATAAAAATACTTCATTTTGAATATTTAATAAATCGGGCAACCCATTCTTTTAAAGGGATGAAAGGATGGCAAATTGAGAAATTAATTTTTCTACTGAAATTATTTTGATTCTTTCCAGTAAAAAGCAGTTGCCAAAGCTAGGAAAATGCCAATATCCTTTTCTTTCACTTTAAGCAATATGTGAAGTGAAATTTTTTTATTTTACTTATCCTTTTGATTTTATGATAATGCTTCATTTTTTAGAAGCATTTCCATATGCCCTATCTTTATCCATTTTATAAAAACCAAGTTTATTTCCTTATTGAATTATTGGTAATAGTTAAAATTTTTTGTTACAAAAGCAATACGGAGATATTTTAAGTGAGGGAAATGAGTACTGTGTTCTTTCTGTTGGGCTGTGCCTGATTTTCACAAACATTGTGAAAGTTCCTACCTTCATCTTGAACGCATAAATACATAAAAATCTCCTGTGTACACAGAGATTGTTGACTCACAAGTCCTCATTCTACCTGATGAGATAACACTCACTAATTTAAAATCCTGTTAAACAAAATAACCACTTTCTTGTGACAGAATGCTTTGTGTTTTAGTGACTCAACTCTCGGTGATGGAAGCCCGGATTCTCAATCAGCCAGTGGCACAAGAAAAAACTTGTTTTATATAGTCCCCAACTTAAAAAAAACAACAAAAAAACACCACAAACAAACATGATATGGTTCTTAGCTCCCCAAAAGTCTATAATTGAATCGAGAAACTGATAATATGTTCACAGAAAACCTAATAAGAATCCTTACCAAATAATGTTAGATTGAACCATAGGAAGTTGCCATATTTGACTGGTTTTGACCTACAAAAATGTTATTTCATAATGTTCAACCTTGAGTTCAAAACCTACTACCAACCCTCACCTGTGTATTGCATGTCCTTTGGTCCCCTGTGTATACAGAGCTGTGTGTACACAGGCATGGTGACCACGGTGCTCAGCCTGGGGACACGTGGGGCCCATGCCTTTTCCTGCATGTGCTGCCTGTGTTCTGCCCTCTCCTGTCCTTCCTCAGCTACGTTATTTCCACGTGTAGGATCTTCCTTCCTTCTAAACACATCCTCACTTTATTTGGAAGACTTTCCTCCTTTCCTCTTTCTTTCTAGTTTTGGCTAAGGAAAATCTCTCCTTTCCCTCACTTACCTTCTTCCTTTTTTCTCTCTGTTCTGTGTTTCTCCTTTCATTCCACTATGAATCACCACCACTCAGCTGATGGCTATAAAGCCTAGGAGTAAAGCTAATGATGCCTTTGTACGAAGGAAAGGAAAAAACATAGGTTTTGATGTGAAGTTAGAATAATGATTGAATAATAATCAACATCAGGTAACAACAGAAGCCCTGTAAAGTCACATTATAATCTCTGAAAAATTCTCCAACCATCATTTCTTCTGATTATTTTTTTAATAATCCCTATTCTAAAAAAGAATAATCTGCACTTGAGAAAAATAAACACTGTTTCTCAGACTATTTTATTGCTTTCTTGTCTTTTTTTAAACCAATATTGAAACAGTTCCCAAGTTCATGACATTCTTTTTCTTGTCTTTTCTCTTTTTTTCATGATGGTGTAATATTTTAGACATGAAATTGGCTTTTGGGGGAATCAAACCACCATTTACAAAATTGCACTTATACGATAATAAATCAGTTAGCTTCAAAAAAGTTAAGGAATACAATCCTTTTAGAAGCTGGGATTTCCTTTGGTACAAACTGGATGGCTAAGGGGTAAGGAAACATGAGACTCATTACAATCGGGGGAATCTTGGAGGAAGTGAATTTTGAAATTAGATTTGATGGAATTTGATACAAAAGATTGCAAAGAGAAGAGGGGAAAGCATTAATATGCTACCCAAGCAAGGCAGGGACTTATGTGAAGCAAGTCGTATGTAAGTGAGGGGCAAGCAGACCTGTCTGACCACAGCTGCAAGTCTGGGTCAGGAGGGAAGGGATAATGAGCTTGGAGAGGTGTGGAGTAGTGTGAGGAATACCTCTTCAGGTAGGAAATTAGAAGCTGACATTTGGAACTTGTCAGCAGGATCTCTGTAAGGACAACTTTATTAGGTTAGATGGAGAAGAGGGACACTGTCTAATCTCTTCTTGCCACTGCACCTTAGAGCATTTCTATTATGAGAGCTGAGATGATAAACATCGGCCTGTCTTGGATTCAGCTTCGTAGCCTTTCCATGGCCTGCAGTCAGCAAATCTATATCCCTGATGTGTCCCTAATGCACAATGACTTTAATTAGAAATGATTTTTAATTAGAAATTATTAGAAATGATGTTTAATTAGAGTTTTCTTTTGTAACATTAGCACCAATTAAAGACATTAATTGAACTCTTTCATTGGGTATATGATGACAATCCTAGTCACTACAAAAGGGTGTATCTAGAAGGCCCTTAAGCAACTCTGGTCCCTCATGGAGTTTCCCCACCTGCTGCAGGTGGATGGGAGGTGGCGAGGATGTGATTCAGGTGATAATAAATTATGTACTAATTATTGATGATTTTACATTAATCATTGAACAATTAGCAGGTATTTGGAAACTGAGTAATAGAATATGATGAAAATGACAGTTATGAAAATTAATGTAAAAAAGTAACCTCCATAAAAATTATCTTGAAAAACTAAAGAAAGATAAAGAAACCCACTCTCTATTTTGAAATAATTTCTTTATTTTCACATTATCATCAAAAGGCATTAACTATACATACAATTATGTGTAGGAATGTTTTAGAGGTCTTACAAGTAGCACTTAAAGACTCAATTATCACTTTTGGTTTATAAGGTTTACAGACCACCATATGGAAAAATATATTGAGTAGAATATTTAAACCTCTGAATTATCCCTGTGAGAAAGCTGAGAATATCTATCTGACCTGTAAGAAAAGTAGGTATTTGTGAGTCCTAGAGATACAGTAAATGCTAAAAAAAAAAAATTTGATATAAGGAACTTACACAATTTCTCTTAAAACTTTATTGCTTCTAGAAATGCCACAAAGTAATAATGTTTGCAGCAATGCAAGTGTCATCAGGGTGTGGGGTTGATGAAGATAATTCTGTGAGTGCCCAGATGGACTGAGGCAGACAAACTCATTGCCAGATTTCTTAGGGACCCTGGAGTTTCAGAGACTCTTACTGATTGTTGCTGGCATGAGCCGTTTTAGACTAGTGAGGTAGGGTGGGGCAAATGTAAACAAAATAGGTTGACGATGCATATTAAAGATGCTATAAAGTCAACTTCAAAGTGTGTGACATCACCACAGACTTCTGGAGAATAATGACAGACAGACCAGCCTAGCATGTAACTACCTTGTTTAGGAGGAGGTGCTATTGAACCAAAGCTTTCTATTGACGTTATTGGAAACAGTCGTAAACAGTAACAGACTCTGCAAGCAGCTGCTGTAGTCATGAATCAAATTGTCTTTATAGAGGTGCTTTGTTTTCACTCACCCAGGAACTCTTACTGAGCATCTGTGATGTGACAGATGTTGTTATATTCCATGGCAGAAACAAAGAGAATTATACATGGGAGCCCCTTAAGGACCCTACTCTCCAAGATGAGAGAAAAGAGCCATCAGTGATTATAATGAAGCTAAAATATAGCAAAATTGCCTGAGATATAGGGTGTGTAAGGGAGCTATATTTGAAAAAGTAGACTGGATCCAGAAGATGTAAACATTTGAATAACAGACTATGAAGTCAGAACTTTATTCTGTAGACAGTGCTGAACCTTCTCATGGTTTTCAAACAAGAGAGTACCCCAGGAACATCAATCTATTTGTGGAGTTAGAATGGGTTAGAGGCTGTAGGAGAGACTAAATAGCTGGAAACTGACTAAACTGAAGACATATGAAGTTGGGAACTAGGATAGTTGTGCTTGGAATGCACAAGGGCAGGTAGATGTCATAGTGGTGAGGTGGAAGCAACAGGTTTCCTGTATTTATAACTGCCACCCTATCACTTCCTCCTTTAAAGGATTAGTTTACATCCAATTAACAATGCAGATAGGTAAAGATCAGAAAACTAAAGGAATGATAGAGTGATAAGGCCAGAGAAACAATTCCTTTACAGAAACATGCATTCATAAAGTTTTATATAATTACTAAAGTTGATTCACTATCAGGTACATGGTACACATTGTCTGAAAGACAAGTGAGGAAAAGAAAAGCTTTTTCAGGCACTTAAGAATGAGAGAAATTTCTCCCTTCAGTCCTTGTAGAGAGGATATGAAGTAAGATAGTAGCTTACACCCTTCTCAGATTCCCTGCAGTATGTCCAACAAGGTGTTCTTAGGGGGCTACATCTTGTAGTGTCTCAGAGGTGTGATGACAGAGGGCCCCTTGACAGTGATCAGATGTGGGGTGACTGGAGCAGGAGGGCTCAGGGAATACGCCTCACTGTTGTCCCTGATGATTTAGGACTGATCTCTCTGCCCTTGTACCTATAACCATGTCCTGCCAGGCTTCCTCCTAGTTGCTTGCTCCCTGGTAATATAATCATCGGTAGCTTGTTTCATGTTGCAAAGGATAGCCATTTACAGTACTCTTTCGCATTATTAATTTGTAATTTATGAGCTTAGTAAGGTCATTAGTCTTTCTTTGGGGAGTATATATGCTATCGAAAGAAAAGCTGCATATTCTCTTCTCTGACATTAGATTATAGGAATTTGAGTTGCCTTAAAAGGAAAATTCTGCAATCAAAAAAGGCTTTTTTGTGTGTTTTGGTAATTGAAAACTAAAGTTGTCCAACTGGAGTGTTATAGGGAAGCTGAAGAAGATGCCATGTTCTTCAGCTCCTCTAAAAGAGAGCATGTGCAATCATGCATGAAACACAAGACTCTTGCTAAAACTTCCCTGAGGCACAGACCTCAGTTCCTCAGTTCTCCTGGGGCTTTGGGCAGTGATTCTCTGGGTTTTCTGGTCCTCAGCCTCTTCTTCTCTTTGCTCTTGCCCAGAATGAGATCATGCCTTTCTCTAGGACCAATGCTAATAAAGCCAAACAGTCTGTTAATCATGTGGCATGATTCCAAATGACCAGAACTTACCTGCTATTGGTCCTGAGATAGTATAGTTAACTTTCACATACTCTGTAGCACCCAAAGCCGAGATTTCACAAAATGGAAGCATCAGTGCAAAGATTCCCAGCCTTTGTTGGAGAAATGATCTGCATTCCACTGGTCTGATATAAAGTGAATTTGGACATTTCTGCCCCACACAACGCTTTGGGAGATGGCTGCCAGCCTTCAAGCAGCCATTTAAAACATGATAATGCCCAGGAAGATGGAGGCAATCACGAGTAGAGGATGAATGGACCATGGAGTGTTACTTTTTACAAAACAGTAGTAAAATGCTACTAAAAAGTATGAGTAGACTGTTTTATGTGACCACTAGATGGCAGAGTTTCTGCATTCTATTATCATTTTCTGACACTAAATACTATGGTATTCTTTATATTGCTAAAACTTTGAAGATGTTTTGGATTTTTTTTTTTTAATATGACCGGTAAGGGGATCTTATCCCTTAACTTGGTGTTGTCAGCACCACTCTCTCCCAAGTGAGCCCCAGGCTGACCTTTTATGTTTTGGATTTTTAAAACTTGAATGAGCATAGAAAACTGTTTTCCTTTCCTCATGCAACTGGTGACTTTATGACCATGAAACTCATCTGCTGAGAATTTGAAATTAGTCTATGCACTAGGAGTGGGGTGGGTTCTCTACTTAACTCTGCCAGTAATTAGCCATGTGACCTTGAACAATGATTGTCTCTGGGCCTCAATGAACTCATCTGCAAAATGAGATGCAAAATGGTTGGCTCCCTAGGTCTAAGGTATCTTCCAACTCAGACATTCTCATTTCTATATCATTTCATACTTGAGCTTGATAAATACGCTACCTTGAAGTACCATCCGTATGAAACCTTGTAAGTTATTATTCAGAAAATGCCAACTGACATTCCTATGCCTAATTAAAATAGCTGATACTTACTGAGCACCTGCTATGTGCCCGTCCTAGACTAAGCATTTTATGAGTGTTACCTGATTTAACTCTCATGGCAATCTGATGATTGTTGCATTCCCCATTTTGCAGCTGAGGAAGCTGAGGCTTAGAGAAGTTAAGTAATTAGCCCAAGATCACACAGCTGATGGCCAAGCTGGTGTGACTCTGATATCTGTGTGGACACGTTGCTCTGTTGCATTCTTTATTCAAGGGTTTGGATCCGCATAATGGCCAGCTGCTAAAAAAAGTAATAAATAAAGCTCATACTAGGTCATTTTGCTGAAGTCACCTACTAGAATTTGAAATTTTAAAAATTCTCTGGAAAGCTTGAACTATTGAGACAGAACAAAAAGATGCCATTCTCTTTGATTGTATGAACATAAAAATTATAATTAATAGGCAGTATTTTTGCTGATATTTTATATTGCTAGAGGGCAAGGATTCAATAAATGTTACTATGCAGTCTGTTTCAATCTTTACAAGGTGTAGGTACAAGGACTGGTGATGACTTTTGTAAATGACAAATATAAAATGTGCAGACTTCATTATATTTTTATGGGCTGCAATAATTTGGCTTTCAAGTGTTTGTGGTGTTTTGTTTCCTTATGGCTGTGAAACAACTACGACACAGATTTAATGCTGAACCACTCATCCAGATGACAGTAGAGGTGAGGGAAGTAGGGACAAATTTTTCTCCCTACACATTTGTTTTCAGGCATCTGCATTGCCTGAGTATCTTGATACCATGCTGATAGCTTAGCAACAGCTAAATACAAATTAAGGTAATCTGTCATGCCAGCCTCTGATCACCAAAAGTTGGTAGGTGGGACACTGGGAAGAAAAATACAGATATTTAATGTTTAAGAAAAAACAGACTTGTTCTCTCTGCCAACAGCTCGTGTGCACCTCTTCATCTCTCATTCATATACATATATATATATATATATATATATATATATATATATATATATATATATATATATATATAGAGAGAGAGAGAGAGAGAGAGAGAGAGAGAGAGAGAGAGAGAGAGAGAGAGAGAGAGAAAGAGATGAGATTCTAAAAAAATCCCAAACCAACACCAGAGGTAAAACAAAATTTAAAACTTTCCTTTTTTTTTTTTTTTCAGAACTCCAAAACTTTTCTTAAATAAGGAAAAAGCCAATAGTTTTTAACTTTTCTTGGATAGGAACTAATGATCACAAAGGTACATGAAATGTGTTTTGCAAAGACATTTCAAAGCAGTTTTTCCAAACTAATGGACATTCCATTTTTGTTGATGACTATTAGAAGGACAAGGTTGCATAAAATATAAATACTTTTGGACTGGCGGGCTTGAATGACATGACGATGCTGCCATTTCTAAAGTCAACATACCATACAATGATGCCCTTCATGATCTTTATCATGATAATTTATATGCAAAGCAGAGACAATAAAATAATCCTAAAGGAAGAATATAACATTTGGAAAGTAAATAAAATCACCTTGATTTTCATGGCTGTTAATTTTATTTCAAATACCTAAAAAATTGTAAAATGTAGGTTAAAGCAAATAGTTGTTAGCTAGTTGAACAGAGATGGCAGAAAAGACGCCGATGTGTGTGCTGGCTCTGACACACCAGAAGTGGCCGCCTGGAGTGCTGTGTTGAGAAGGATTCTGGGATTCTGTAGGAAACAGGTCTGTGAATAATGAGCAAATGCCTACCAGGGCTGGGAGGGAGATTAGAGTATAAAAGAATCGTTAAGTGGAATTGGGGAGGAGGGTGGCATGCACGTGTAGACGGGAAGAAGAGGTAGCCCAAAGCACTCAAATACAAACTTTAGACTAATTTTGTCTTACCCTTGATATTAAAATGAATGCAAATCTTATGTTCATTTCCATAATATATATGTTCAGTATGCCATAAAAGTTTTAAGAAATCACTTGTAGTTGAATTACCTAATTTTAACTTTATAAAAAGAGGTATGTTCCTGGACAATGTTCATGTTCCTTATGTGGCTTCCCACAGCACCTGGCAGGCTGCTGAGTATTTTTAGGAGTCTCTAGACCCCATTTAGTGAAGCACACACCTTGAGATTAGTAGAAGTAAAAATGTTGAAACTTGTGCATGGCAGTGTAAGATTCAGAGAAGTTAACTAACTTGTCAGTGGCAGAGCTGGAATTTGAAGACTCCAAAGACCAATTTCTTTTTTCTTTTCTTTTCTTTTTTCTTTCTTTTTTTTTTTTTTTTTTTTTGGTGGCTGGACTGTATGGGGATCCAGACCCTTGTTACAACACCGTGCTCTAACCAACTGAGCTCACTGGCCAGCCCCAAAGCCCAATTTCTTAACAAGGACTCTGCTTATATTCTTTCAAGGAAGAGTACCAGGGTTCCTTGGGATTCAGGGTATGGTACTAAATTACTGATCTGACAAAAGTCTTTGGGGCCACAGAAGACCATATGGTAACTAGTTAAGTTGGCAATTTCAGAATTTTTAAAAAGGAAAAACACTTTTTTCCGTTTGGGGTGATGGAAAAGTTTTGGAAAGAGATAGTAGTGATGGTTGCACAATAGTGTGAATGCAGTTAATGTCACTGAATTGTACACTTAAAATGATTAAAATGGCATATTTATGCTACATATATTTTACCATAGTAAGAAAAGTTTAAAAAAAGAAGAAAAGAAAAAGAAAATCATGATTCATGGATCATGGGAAATTGGAAGACTAATATTGTTAAGGAGACATTTATCCAAAATTTGATTTACATATTCAATGCAATCTCTATCAAAATCCCAGCAGGCTTTTTTTTTTTTTCTTGATAGAAATTGACAAGCTGATGCTAAAATTTCTATGAAAATGCAAAGGACCCAAAGTAGCCAAAACAATTTTGAAAAAGAAAAACTTTAATGTAAATGGTGAAATCTCAGTAAGATTGATGGATTGTATCAATGTCAATATCCTCGTTGTGATATTATATTATAGTTTTGCGAGATGTTACAGTTGGGTGAAACTATAAAGGGTATACAAACCACTGCTGAAAGAATTTAAAGAGGAAATCAAAAGAGGGGAAGACACTCATATTCTTGGATTGGAAGAATTAACATTGTGAAAATGTCCATACTACCCAGAGCTATCTACAGATTCAAAGCAGTCCCCATCAAAATACCAATGACATTCTTCATGGAAATAGAAAAAACAATCCTAACATCCAGATGGAACAACAAACGACCCTGAATAGCCAAAGCAATCCTAAGCAAAAAGAAGAAAGCTGGAGGCATAACACTACCTGACTTCAAACTATACTACAAAACTACAGTAATCAAATCAGCATGGTACTGGTGTAAAAACAGACACTCAGACTACTGGAACAGAATAGAGAATCAAGAAATCAACTACATAATTACAGCCAACTGATGCTTAACAAGGCAACAGGACCACACATTGGAAGGGACAACTTCTTCAATAAGTGTTGCTGGGAAAACTGGACATCCATAGAAGAATGAAACTAGACCTGAACCTCTCACCATATACCAAGATCAACTCAAAATGCATTAAAGACTTATATGAAACCCAAAACTATAAAAATACTGAAAGAAAACATAGGGAAAACACTTCAGGAAGTAGGACTGGACAAACACTTTTTGATTAAGATGCCAAAAGCACAGGCAACAAAAGAAAAAATAAACAAATGAGACTATATCAAACTAAAAAGCTTCTGTATAGCAAAAACATAAAAATAAAAATAAACCAGAGTGAAAAGACAATCTACAGAATAGGAGAAAATATTTGCAAACTATGCATCTGACAAGGGAGTAATATCGAGAATATACAAGGAACTCAAACAACTACACAGTAAAAAAAAAAAAAAAAAAAAAAAACCAAATAACCTGATTTGAAAATGGGCAAAGAAGCTAAATAGGCATTTCTCAAAGGAAAATATACAAATGTCTGACAGACACATGATGAAATCTCAGCATAGCTAAGCATCAGGGAAATGCAAATCAAAAACCACACTGAGATAATATCTCACCCCAGTTAGACTGGCTTTTATTAAAAAGACAGGGAACAAATGCTAGTGAGGATGTGGAGAAAAGGAAACCCTTCTACACTGTCGGTGGGACTGCAAATTAGTGTAGCCATTATGAAAACAGTATGGAGGTTCCTCAAACAACTACAGAGACAAATGACAAACAATTCAGCAGTCCCACTTCTAGGTATATACCCAAAGGAATGGAAATCATCACATCGAAAGGATTCTTGAACTCCCATGTTTAGCAGTTCTATTTAAAATAGTCAAGATATAGAACCAACATAAATATCCATCGATGGACTACTAGATAAGGAAAATATGGTGTATGTACACATATACTGGAATACTACTCTGCCATGAAAAGGAATGAAATTCTGCCATTTGCGGCAACATGGAGGAAGTTAGAGAAAATTATGTTAAATGAAATAAGATAGTCACAGAAAGAGAAATGCCACGTCCTCACTCAAAAGTGGGAGCTGAAAAATAAATAAATTAATAAACAAAAAAAGAAAGATAAAACAATCACAATAATTCCTTGAACTTTCAAATGGGTAGAACTGAGGCCACCAGAGGTGGGAAAACAGGAGTGGATGGGAGCTTATCTAGAAATCGGTAAAGGACCACAAAAAATGATTACATTGTGTAATGATAAATATAAGAATTTTTTTAAAGTGGTAAAAAAAAATAAAGAGGAAAATATGTTCACTTGGAAAAACAAATCATGTTCAGGAGTCATCCTTGTATATAATTTCTTAGCCATATGTTTGGTAATTTCCATAGAACAGGTTCTTAGAACTGGGATTGCTAGATTAAAGAGCATACACATTGCCAAATTACTCTTTATAATATTCATTATCTGTTTTAAAGCCTTTATAATATGGATTTTACTAATTTACTTACCAATTCCCCTAGAAGATGGGCATTTCAGTTCTTACAAATTGTCTCTACTACAAAATGATTCTTAGTGACATTAATGTTAAAGCACATTTATTTTACCTAGCAAAAGAGCATGGGATAGCTAAGGATTCGTTTTCTGATCCTCTCTAGCTTACCCAAGGGAAAAATAAAAGAGAAATAATAATTTCCATTTTAAAAGATAACTGGCAATCTACAGTGAGGATATTAACCACAGTGTTCAGCTAAAGGAATCAAATTACATGAAGAAGAAAAAAAAAATTTAATATCTTCCTCTCATAATGCACTAGAAACAGATGCTGGAAATCATAGGTTTGTGATTCAGAAGGGCTTGTGAGAGTAGGAAAGTTTTATCCATACACCAAGACAAATGACATAGAATAAAAGTCACAATCCATCAACCAATATGGTGGAATGGAATTTAAGAAGCAAATAATAATAATGATAATATAATTATTTATAAAACTGATATTTGACCAGAAAGATAAAGAAAAAGAATGATGGAAAATGACAAAGTAATAAGAAGCTATGGAGCAGGACTTCACGAGAGGTAAAATGTGGACTCTCATTTGTAGATAACTTTGAACGCCCTGAAACCTAGGGAGTGACCAGACAGCCGAACATTTTAATGACCGAAGCATCAGGGCAGAGATTCGTATGCAGGAGAAAAGCAGGGCAATGGCAATTGCTTGGCTGAAAGCAAACTTAAAACAGACACAAGAGAGACATTATGACTTCCAGAAGAGCAGGTGCACCTGCACACCCCGGCTAAGCAACAGTGTGGGGGTGGCAACAATCGAGGTGGCACCTTGTTCTGAATAAGAAAAGCAGATCGCGGCCGTAGAGGCTTTGCTTTGACTTAACTTTTCTGAATTTCCATTTTTAAGTTTGTAACGTAGAATGAATAAATCTCCCCCACCTGCCGCATAGTTTCTGTCAGGACGAGGATATTTTGTGGGCTGTGAAGTGCCACTTAAATGGATGTCGTTTTCCTGTCTCTCTCCTGAAGACCAGAGAGCCGTCCAGGTTGGCAGCACCGAGAGGCTTCGGGCTGAGGCCCAGAAGACAGGCCCAGCCTCTGCAGCTCTTGCATGCTGCTGACCAGGTGTGGAAGGCGGCCTCCCTTTGAATGCCTCCAAAGAACCCATTTGTACAAGAGCGTGGGGAAACCACGTGGGCCGTCTCCAAGATCCTCGACGTAGGGGTGGAGCAGCCTCGCAGGTGGCATCTCACAGCCTGGCAAGTCCACGGCCGCTTCCCGCCCGCCCCCCGTGCTCACCCCCAGCCGGCCTCCCCTCCCCCGCTTCCCCCTCTCTCCGTGTCACATAGAAGCGTCCAGCTGCCTCGGTCGCTACCCCCAGGGTTACAGACAGAACTTCAAGACGTGCAGGAGCATCACGCCCTTCCCGTTAATGGGAGGCGCGCTCCAGAAAGCAGGTGGCACAAAAACTAATAGCGAATAAAAAATAAATTTTAAAAAAACCGTTTTGCATAGAAAAGAAAACACCCCTGACTTACATGTTGAACCTCGGACGACAGGTCATCAGCTCGGTATTACACAGACGTCTCAGATCTACGTACAGCTCTGCGCGGAACGCTCCTGCTCCTAAACTGTTCCCTGCTCGTGTTCCTCTCCCTCTGACCACGCCACACACGAGTCTGACCCTTCTCACGCCCTTGGACCATCCGAACCGATGTGGACCATCGCCTCTCCTGAAAAACGTCTCACCTCCTGCTTCTCCATCCTCGTGGCCAGGGCTCTGATGGAAGCTCTCATTCGTCTCCTGCTCGGATTGTTCAAAAGCCTCCTGTGATGTGCTCTCAAAATCACGCTTCCATCCGTATCCCATATTGCTACCAGAGAATACTTATAAAACAGAACTCATCATCTCACTCTTTTGCCTGAAAATATTGATTCTATGGCTCACACCAGAACTTGAGCTTCTTCCTGTGAGTCAGGCTGTTGAAAATCTGACCCAATCTACTCTTCTGTCTCTAATGGGCCACACTCTTCATGGCCTCAATAGCTCACAAACTGAGGTGAACAAAATTCTAAGTCTTGCTTTTCTATAATTGCAGCAAACTAAGCTTTGAACCGCATTTTAACTCTGTACTAAATCTTGAAATTTCAGAATAAGCTCAACCACTTCTCTATTATTTTTTCTTGCTCTCGTTAGTCCCACTTTAAAACTGAAGATAATTTGGGATTCTCTCCCTCCTCAGTCCCTCCAAAGTGTTCTTTGTTTCCCCTGCTCTTGGTCCTGACTCTAAACCTCTGAGTGGTTCAACAATTCCTTTTATGTTAGTGCAGAGTAAGCAGCACATGAAAGTCTTCATCCTATTTGATTCTCAGCTTAGATGATGCCTAGTGCTTGTTTAGCAGATGGCACTGGTCCATCTGTCATTCCTCCATTGACTTCCATACATACTCGTAGACTCTAAATCCCAAAAAGGATGCAGTTACAACCCTTCCCATGGGGGTGAGCCAGACCCCTGCTCTGCATCACAGTCTTCTGATTTGCATTTTGGCTTTTCCTGCCACCTGATATCTAGGTTTTACTCATGGCTTCAGAACACATAACTATCTTCCCAAAGTCACTTGGGGACCCATGGGAAACAGAGGGGACGATCCTCTGAATAGATACCCACTCCACCGTGCTTTCTACTCTTCATGCATTGAGTTCATCAGTGGAGCTGCTGCACCCAAAAACTTGTAGACAGAAAGCTGCTTCCAAATGTGCCCAAAATTTGGGTCTCAATCTTCTAGGCAGTTTCATCCCAGGGAATGACATACAGCACAAGGCTTCTCCGTGGTCTCACCATCTCTTTAAACACTCTCTCCCCTCTTCAAATCAGAATCTTTTCATCTGGTTGGACAAGAACATGAATAAGGTGGAGAAAAGAACCCCTTAACTGTCTTTACCTTCTTACCAATCTATTAGTTGTGTGCCACTCTGAGCAGATGGAAGTAAAAATCTAGAATTTTTAAGACCTCTACATTAAAAACTAAAATATGTATTACTGAGAAAAATAAAAGAAGACTAAACTAAATGAAAGGATATACCAAGTTCTTCTACTGGAAGATATCTGATAGTGTAATTCTCTCAACACTGTTCTTAAAGATTGTTTTTCTATTCTTGCTTGTTTGACTTTTATATAAATATTTTAATTAGCTGATTAATCCCCATAAAAGGAACCGTGCTGATTAAAAAAAAAAAAAAAAAACTTTTGCATAGAAAAGACTGGAAGAAACTTTACTACTTTACTGGAACATCATGCACGTAATCTGCTCATTAAACAAAATGTTATTGGTGCCCAAAGACAGAACAACATGAATTCAGTGCACACACAGGGCATGAAAGGGAGGCCCAGAGACGCTCGCAGGGTGAGCCTCGACTGTGGGAAACAAAGATGCCTGAATCCCTGAATCTCCAGGAATGTCTTCCATGGACATACCGTCTCGTGGGGAAGAAAGGTGCACATAGGGATAAGTAAATGAAGTGTTCGTCTGTGAAAGCATGAGATGGAAGAGGCATCTAAAAGCGGCACCCAAGTATTTGCCAAAGAGGGGTTCAATCACTAAGAGCCACGAGTTAAGAGTAAGAAGAGATAGTTATGGGCTGGACCACACGGGAAGCCTCGTGGAAAGGCGGCCTGTCGGTTCCCGAGCGGGCCGTGGGTGGAGGAGCAAAATGAATCTGGGTGCCCTAACTTGTGGTGTTTTGGTGAAACTTTTGGGCCTGCAGTGGAAGACTTCAAAAGGTTTAACTCCAAGCCAACGGCCTTCTGAGAATGCCATCGTCTTTGCTTTGGTACCTAGGACCTCCGTGTAACTATGGCTGCATCTTTCCAATGGAAGCAGAGCCATCAGCTAAATCGTGCTGATCTTAAAACATCACGTCCCCTCAGGCAGCTGCTTTGGCATGTAGCCCACATGCACAATATTCCAGCTACTTCAAACATGATTTTTTAATGAACCAAACAAAAAATCTAAGTTTGTAAATAAACCTAATCTGTTGCCATAATGTTTCTAGTCTATAGTGAGAATAGCTACTGTTTAATGGAGCATTTATGGTTGTTTTAATCATTAAAGCATGTCATTTCATGAAACTGCTTTTTAACAAACCACCACTGGATGTTTTGCACTTGATTTTTTTTTTTTTTAACTAATCATGTTTACTAAGCTGATCTGGCTTTTCCCTCCTCTTCTTCCGCTTTGATTTAATGTTGTCTAGGAGGACACACCCTTGAAATGTGGTCTTAATAGAGGAAAAGAAGTTAAAGAGGAGCTTTTACAGAGGGCAGAGAGAAATGATGATAACCAACTCACAAAGAATATGAAGAAAGTCATTGGCAAGATTACTCGTTGGTCTGTACCAGCATGAAGCAAGCCATCAGTGTTATAACGAGAATAGCATCACGTGTAAATGCTGAGGCCACACAAACGCACAAGCGTGGCCCTCCACGTGCAGGAACACTGCCTTCGAGCATCTGTACCATTTCATAGGAGCAGTTTCAGAATTAAAGACACAGCCTCACTTCGGTCCAAAGAACACTTGCTGTTTGGGGCTAAAGTGGGAAGCTGAGGAAAAAAAGATGTACCTACCAGCACATAAAAAACAAGAACGGGCCGAGCCCATGGCGCACTTGGTAGAGTGCTGCGCTGGCAGCGCGGCGACGCTCCCGCCGCGGGTTCGGATCCTATATAGGACTGACCCGTGCACTCACTGGCTGAGTGCCGGTCACGAAAAAACGACAAAAAAAAAAAAAAAAAAAAAAAAAAAAAAAAACAAGAACGAATTATTTTTACAAGTCATTGTGAGTGTTCATGTTTTAATGATTTGACAGGAGAAAATTTCATAACTCATTATTCCTAGCTGTTAAGAAGTTGATTTTATTTTTTAAACCTCTTCCAATTTTCCAGTAGGTAAGAAGGCAAGAGTGAAGGCAGATACATAATCATGCAGTTTTATATTACAATAGTGTAGTGTTAAGTTACATGCACTATATATCATGGTCCATATAAATTTATGTATAAATACATTCTCAGAGTTTCCTACTACTTGTTCCTTATAAACCATAATTGTGAATTAATTCCCCTTTAGTGTATTAGTATTACTAACAATTAAAATTTACTGAGCCGAATTTTTCCAAAGAAAGTCACTTCTCAGTCATAAAAAGAGCCCATCTGGAAGGTAATTTAGCTGCTTTTTGACACTAGGGTAGGATTTAGTAAGTGGTGATGGAATTGAATTCTTGAGAGTCAAACTGGGTTAAAAGAGTTACTCTGATTTTTCAGATTGCTGAAAAACCAGAAAGGGCTTTCTGTACACTTGGAGACTCTGGATCAGGACTATTTAATAGAGATAGAAGGAGGGTAGAAATGCACACCATGTGAGCAATTTCAAATTTCTTGGTAACCACAATTTCAGAAAGTAAAGGGAAAGAAAGCAAAGTTAGTTTTAATAATACATTTTATTTAACTCACTATATTCAAAATGTTACCATTTCGGAACACAATCAATTTAAAAAGTATTGATATGATTTACATTCGAAATCTGGTATGCATTTTATACTTACAGTACATTTCAATTTGGACAAGCTAGACGTAAAGTGCTCAATAATTGCCATATTGGACAAATTAGCTCGAGATCACCCAATCTGTTGTCAAAAACAGACATACAAATTACATCACTATTAACGATTACTGACTCATTTGAAAAAAAATTTATTGTGGGAAAAACAAAAGGAGTAGATTGAGGGAGTTTGGTGTAATTAAAGACATTTTAAACCTATTATTTAATTAGTAATTTACAATGTGGCTGTATTTGGAAATATGACATAGTACTAAAGTTCTAATAATGGAAACAATTTGTAGCAGATAACATTTGCTTTCACTTGCTTTTCATACAGAAATAGATGGACTACACAGGGAAGCATCTGATCAGAAAGATTTGTATGCAAAATTCTTCTAAAGCTTCAGTTTGATCTATTTTTAAAGTAGCTACAGCTTAGTGTAAAATAATTTCTAAACTGTAAATATCAGCAAGATTCTTCTGATCCATGCCTTGACATACAGGCTTGAGAAATGCTAGACACCATCATATCATCATGGAAAAAATAACTACCATGATAAAAACTAAATAATACATGAGTCAAACATAATCTTTGGTATAAAGTCTGAGTCTGCGCAAGATTGCCCCTCATTTGTATTAAATGCTAAGTTGGAAGGATTTAATTCCTAGGCCTCTAAGTAGAGCAGTGGTCTAATGGAGAACACATCGGCCTCTGGATCAGAGAAGGGCAAGTCTCATTCCCATCTGGTTTATAATCTCTTCACTTGAGGGGATGGCTTAGTGGGTTTCAGACTCCTTGGAACCAGAGATTCAGCCTCCGTGAGGGTGACTCAGCCCTCACTCATCCCTCCCATCTGTTTCCGATAGAAGGTCTTTCAGAGGAAGCTCTAAAAACTGTGCTGCATCCAGTGCACACGTTCCTAACAGTCTCGGGCTGTTTATAGCGTGAGCGAAGAGTACTTGGGTCTCTGTATGCTCGAGTACCTTTCATATTCTTGCATTTCTGGAGATCATTGGATCTAAAAGAAAAAGTCCAGTCAATGATGTGACCACACTAACGTTCCCAAGCGCAAGTTAGCAAAGGAAATGATTGGTCTGGGCTCCAAAAAACCCCCAACCTTCAAAGAACGAAATGACTCATATGTAAGAGGCACTGGAAAATGGAAACCACATCGCTTGGTAATGCAAAGGACTTAGGTTCAAATCCCACCTCTGTTATTTACTAACCGCATGACTTTCAGCTTCAGTGTGACCTGTTCCTCAGCTTTCCAATCCATAAGCAGAAATAGCATCTAAGTCACAGAACAGTTAGGATTAAAGAGATGCCAGACATAAAGAGTAGAGCAAACCTCCTGGCACAGAGTAAGCAATCAGTAAATGGCAGCCACTCTTATTAATTAGTTAACTAGCCCAATGAGCTTTAAAAGTTATCTTCACTTTCATATTGAAAGCAAACACGAAAGCCATCTACCAAAAGACAAAGTCAGACCAGCCTAACATGTCCGTCAGACAGCTGGTGCTGCCGGCCCGGCCGGGCCCGCGGCGCTCCCGGATCTGCCCCGGGCCGTGCGCGCCGCCCACGTCTCCCCGCGTCTCCCCGCGCCTCTCAGGCCCGGCAGGCCGTGCCCCGTCCCCCCGGGGAGGCCTGGGAGGACGTGTGCGGTCGTATCCTACGCGGTGGACGCTTGGAAAGCAGGCACTTGCTTCTAGGGGCTGCTCCATGAAAAGCGGGCTGGCCTCTGCGGGACGCCCAGCTGCAGGGCGTGGCATGGCCCCTGCACGGCGCCTGAGCCCGGCCCGCCGCGGGCATAGCCCCCCGACCCCGAGCCGCCCCAGCCCGGGTAACCACAGACCCCGCGTCCGCAGAGGTCTTGGGTCACAAAGAAGGGCGGGGGGCGGTTTAAACGCAGCAGCGACTGGAGGGCCACAGCAGCGCCCCGTCCACGTTCTTCCTTAGGTTGAGCTGTACAGCAAGGTGTCCAGTTTGCAAGACTGTGATTATTGCATGCCCTCGGAGGAGGGGGAAGCAGGCTGCAGGGAGCGTTTGGTTGCGCAGACGCATGGGATGAAGCAGCGGTTCTGCTCCTGCCACTTACTTAACACTGTGAGGCTGACATACTGAGGCTGTGTCCACTGCCCAGGCACTGTCTGCAGGGTATAGGGTGCAGGGTAAGGGCATCTGTGCAGGGGTCTTGCTGCCGCTGACATTGCACAAATTGCCCGACCTTTCTGAGCTTCTGTTCTTAAAACTGTGAACTGGGTATAGTAACACAACCAACTGTTCTTGTGAAAAATTAGAAAAGGTTTATTACGATGCCTGACATAACTAATAAGCACTTTTTCTGGGCTGTTTTCTGGCAATTGAAGGATTTGACTTAAAAAAAATTTTTCCTAAATGTTTGAATCTATAGCTTACTAAAGTAGTAGTAACTCCTGCCATGTCTGAGTTCCTATTACTTGAGTCCCTTAGAAAGGTTAGACGACCTGTGCACAGACACACACCTACTGTTCACTGCAAGAACAAGATTTGAAGGCAGGCAGTGAGCACGTGACATCTGCTCCATGGGTTCAAGAGGTTGTGGACCGAGGTAGGATTCCATGTGCTGCTGGCACGTGTGGGCCAGCTGGGGTGGGAGGTTGAGTCCTCAACAGTGTCCCCTAAGGACATTGAGCTTCTACTGAGGAACACTAAAAGCTGTCGCCCAGAGGGACATGAGCTGAAGGCCAGCCACTGTTTTACCCAGGCCATGAGAGCTGGATCTTGCTGTGTTTTGATTACCCTTCTTAAATGGCCCAGAAAGTTCTCTCCCCGAGAACTCTTCCGTTTGGAAGCTTTAATGTGTAGAAAGAAACACCGTTATCATTTCTCTTCTTCACACTGTGCTTGCTGTATGAAGTAATAGGTGATCCTCTCCTACAAAAAGGCAAATTCTATTAGTCTAGAGACAAAAACAAACTTATTCACCTAAGAAAGATAAAAACGGTGGATAGAAAAATCTACATAAAGTCAGCCCTCACATTTCCACGTACCTAAAATCTCCCTAAAGGCCAAGACATTTTCCTGGAAGAGACTTGGTAAACATAGCTGGAGACAGGATAAACCTAGTTGTAAAATTTTATCATTTATACCGGCCTACTATTAGTGGACAGCTCTCAAGAAGGACCTTAGGAAAGGACAAGCTCTAGAATGTTCTGCTGGTGCAGACTGTGAGTCAGGTTATTAAAAGTGTCCAGAGAAGTAAATTCCTCGCCCATCTCAGGTCAACCATCTTCTCCAAGGTATCGAATGAGCGGCTCCTTAGTGTCCGGGGCGGTCCCTTCCCGCAACCTCTAGTGCTCAGCTCAGAGCTACAACACTCTAGAGCCCTCCCACCCTATATGGGTTTCCTGTGGCTGCTGTGACAAATCACCACAAACTTGTGGTGACCACGAATTCATTACCATCACTTCTGAAGGCCACAAGTCCAAAATGAGTCTGACTGGGTTAACATCAAGGTGTGGGCAGGGCTGGCTCCTTCCTGAGGCTCCAGAGAGAATGTGTTTCCCTGCCTTTCCCAGCTTCCAGAATCTGCCTGCATTCCCAGAACATGACGACCTCTGCTTAGTCTGCTTCCACCACCACCTCTCCTTCTCTCTCTGACCCTTCTGTTTCCCCCTTATAAGGACCCTGTGATTACATGGGACCCATCCAGATAATTCAGGGTCATCTTTCCTTAAATCCTTCATTTAATCACATATGTAAAGTCTCTTTTGCCACCTAAAATAATATAGCCTCATGTCCCAGGGATTAGGATGGGGACCATTACTCAGCTGACCACAAGGCTCAGAAAGATGGGACTAAGGCTGGACCCAGAGCAGAGCCTCAGCCGGCTTTCAGCAGTGAGGGCTTCTAGAAGTGTACCTTCCCACCCATGGGGGCTTGCCTTCCCACTGGCCCCACGTCCACCAGCTCTTATAGAAGCACCATGAGGCTTCTGGTGTTATTCACTGAGAATTATATGAACTGAGAGAAGGCTTCTATCAGAGCTATAGATTCTAAGTCACTCACATAAGAAAAGAGTAGAATAAGGGCTAGATGTATAATAATAAACTATGTCATAATTTGCAATGATTGAACATTGGATTCCTTTTTATATTCATGTATCATAGGGTTTTCCATTAGGGCATTTTGTTGACTCTGACATTTTCAGAACCATTAAGTTTGTTTCCACAGCTATTTGTCAAGGGCCAATAAGGAAAAATAATAGAACTTAATTGGAAAATAAAACAGAGTAGAGCCCAGAACATCTCAGTTAATGAGCAATAGAAATTATATTGATTTTGTTTTATAAATGACATTAACCTACGATAGCAATTAACACAGAGAAAGATTGCTTGTTTAAGTCATCTGATAAGACAGGTTCATATATTTAGAGTATTAATCTATAAAAAGGGTATTAGTATCCAGGAAGTCATTGTTGTTCACCAGAATTAGAGTCAATGAAAACTTACCGGTTCTGCACATGAAACCACAGAATGAAAGCTGAAACCTTGCTGCAACTGGTGGTAAGAGAAAAATAAATTCTGGCTAAAAGAAAATATTTTAAGTTTGTTTTCTTTTTGTGGAGCCACCAACAAAATATTTTCATATTAATTTATCCATCCTAGAACACTTACCGTCATGGTCAAAAAGAGAAGAAAAAAGAAGAGAGGCTGCTGTGGTCAGCATTTGCAAAACAAGTTCAAGTACGACTGCAAGTCCACAACCCACCAATGCATGGCTGAGCACAGAATGATCCTTCATCTGAGACTACATACGATATGCCCTACAAATGCAATGGGAACTATTCAGTGGACCAATTTGTAATCTTTCTTATCAGTCAAAAAGGCACTATCTTTTGCAATCTCTAAATCCTTCCAATTTCTCCAAAGGACTCACAACTCAGTTGCTTGTTTTTGAGTGCTCAACATTTTTAGTGAAGAGGGAGAACATCTGTTCAACTGACCGCCCGTAATAAGCAACCTCAGTTGTTCCTATTCTAGGATGCTCTGGACAGAACATTTTCTAGCTTCACATTTGTCTGGTTACTGCTAAGCAATGGATCAGAAATGGAACTGATACGATTTTTAAGGCAATCTAAACAATCCACTGCAGATTAAATCAAATCTTATGGATAGTTTAAAAACATGGTCAAGGAATGCACACAAAATTCAGTACATGCCACCACATGGTGGCAGGGCACAGGAAGCACTGTAGGGATAGGAAGCAACACAAGAATGCACAGAACAGCACAAAGATGGCATATCGAAGCACACGCTGCACACCGAGAAACAGGTGGCACCCTCTCTCTGCTGGCCTTAGGGACACCGAGATGATCTGTGTGCTGTTTCTGACCTTAAAGAACTCAAAGGAGGAGAAAATCCCATCAACAAATAAATATAATATAATGGAATAGGTACTATAAAAAAAGGAAATTTAGTTAAAAATTATTTTGGTCTAAGGAGTCAGGTCAGCTGTAGAAAGGATGAGGCATTTGAACTGAGTATGGAGAAGTGAGCTCACCAGTGAGAGAGAAGAAGGGGAGAGGAGAGGCCAGGCCAGCAGGCTGGAAGCACACAGTCTGCAGCTAGTGTGACTGGAGTGTGTGGACAGACACAAGGGGTGGCCAAGATGGTGTCCTGCGGTGACTGGGGCTTATGTGCCACAGAAGTGTGACCAGGCCTCTGCACCATGCTGGAGACTCTGGTCACAGCTCTCTCAGCAGTGGTTGTTAAAACAGGAGCGTTCATTACTGTTTCTATTTTTCAGATTTCCTGGGGATTCTGAGAAGGAAAAAGGAAGAGGTAGAAATGTTAGTGATGGAAAAACAGATTGGGAATGAAAGAGTTCAGACAAGCTGGACTCGGGAAACAGCGGTAGAAAGAGCAAAAGACACTTTGGTTGACCGACCGAAGGCGGGCAAGGGACAGTGGTTGTCAAAGATGGCTCTGAAGTTCCTCGTTCAGAAGGAGAGAATGACTCCTAAGGAAAAGACGGTTTTCTTGGGAGCAGATTGACGCTATGGTACATGAGAGCACCTGGAAAAGAGATCTAGTTAGTACCAGTGGCGTGGACCAGGATGTACCAGAAGAGACAGCTGCGGCCACAGCAGCAGAGGAAAGCATATTAAAGAAATCGCTTTGCAGGACTTCATACTTCTTTGCCTGATACAGTAGTCCCCTTATCCGCGGTTTTGCTTTTGGCAGTTTTGGTTTTCATTGTTTTGCTTTTGATGGTTTTAGTTTACCGCAATCAACCACAGTCTGAAAATATTAAATGGAAAATTCCAGAAATAAACATTCACATAACTTTTATTACAGTATACTATTACAATTGTTCTATTTTATTATTAGTTATTGTTGGGCCTAATTTACAAATTAAACATCATAGGTATGTATGTATAGGAAAAAGCACAGTACGTATAGGGCTTGGTACTAGCTGCAGTTCCAGACACCCACTGGGGCTCTTTAAACCTTGCCCTGTGGATGAGGAGAGACAGGAAGGAACACAGTGTAGTGAAGAATACTCCATCCTGAAACCCTCAGAAATTCCCAGAGGGAATAATTTAGTCAAATTTCTGGGAAAAAAAATTATCAAAATTAGTCTTCTAGAAATTCTATTTTTAAGAATTTATCCTAAAGAACAACCAAAAACATGACCAGGAATTTTGCTTTGTAAAAAGGCTACCACAAACATTTTAATAGCTAACTACAAGGGCACTTCAAAAAGTTCATGGGAAGATTTGTACCATCTTGCAATTCTATTTTTCCCCAAATTGTATGAAGTACCCTCATATCAGAAACCATGTAAATGGTCAACACAAGAACTGGTTAAACTGTGATATTTCCATACAATAATATTTAATACCATGAACAGATCCTCATGATAATACGTGTGTGACATGATGGAGTTGTATTATTATGTAATGTTATGCAAGCTCAGAAAAACTGTTAGAAGGTAGTAGAGTTATGGGAAATCTTCATTTTCTTCTTTATATACTGAATATTGTCTACATCACCTACAAAGAGCACAATTACTTTTTCGAACAGAAAAAAATTTTAAATAAACGGGAGAGATATAAGTATATATCTAGTTACAAAACAGGTGTACAAGAAGGAAGAACGAAATAAATGCACAGAAGCCTAGGCAAAGAAGGCAACAGATTCAAGCCACTAACTGAAGAAGGATCTAATTTTTCCCTGAAGTTTCCCAAATTTTAAAAACTGCACATTTTATTGCAGAAGAAAGACATCGACTCCAAGCTTGAGGGGGAGAAGAGTATGCTCACCCTGCCTACACATCTGTGGCAGTTATTTCTCATTATATAACTGCAGGTTGCTATGTTAGAGTTTAAAAGAAAAAGAGAAAAAGAAACGATGCACACTAAAGCATCTGTACTGGGATTAAGCAAAGGCAGGTGATGCCAGCACCCTCAGGTCCCCTCTGATATGTTCTAGTGTTACTTAACCAACATTGACAGGAAGACTGGTGAATATTCGCTGACTCTATATTGACAAACTATCTCATTCACGGTTTACTAAGTCAATTGATAATATCCCAGTGCCTAAATATCATAAAATGAAATGATCTGTGGAAATTCAACATTTGGATTTGGCTAAAGTTTCTCCCTCCAGACCTTAAAAAAAACCCCTCTGATCACTTTTGTTATCAGTGGCAGCAGGCTACATTAGAAAAAACTGAATGAGTAAAATGAAAGAAGTGATTTATTTTTAATGACAGTTTTTTAATGTTTTGTAATCCCAAATCCAAGGATTCTGTGATACTGCATTTTTCTCTGATATTTCATGTGCAATTGCTTTTCTCTCAGGTTTTATAATCCAACAAGTAGCAAACTATGTAATTTAGTCTTACTACAAGAATTTATAGACTAGTTAAAGAGGCTACTTTTCATGGATACTAAGCAGTTAGAGGACTAGGTAAGATAAAACTAACCAAGAGCTTAGAACAATCCTTCGGCTGACAGCATGCTCAATAAACAACAGTTGAAGAACCAAAACACGCAACACAGGAAATAGGTATTTTGTGCAATAGATTAGAGAGAGGTAGAAAAGAGGCTGAAAGAGTAATGGAAGGCAAGTTTATGGGCAGGATCTGGAAAGCAGGAAACCGTGCGAGGTAACAAAGTGGCCCCGAGCAGAGCTCAGAGGCAGGGCGGTCACTCTTTATCAGCTCCTGGGGGCACTGCCTGGGGCAGGACTTCTGCTGGACAGCAGACAGGAGAAGGTGAAAGAGCAAACTAGGAGAGCTTTAAAGATGACCTAGACCAGGAAGCCTGGACCTTCGACTTTTGGAGCAGGCAATTGAGAAGCTGCTGGAAGTCCTGGAGCAAGGGAGTAAGATTGCTAAAGGCAGCATTTTTGAGAAGGTGGATTGAATTGGAACCAGGACAGACGGAGGTGGGGGGAGAGTGAGAATGCACATACTGACATATTGTCGTCACCTTACCTCTCACCCGAGGATTAAGATGACAAAAGTACAGCCCAGGCAGTTTCCATGCAAATGAAGACAAAAAGTAACACCAGGAGATATTTCAAAGGAAGAATGAGCCGATTTAGTGACTTATTTGGCTATAGATAATTCTTTAAAAAGACAATGAGGAAAATACTTCCAATTTTCATCTGGTTTCCTGGAGCAATTGTGATTCTTTAAACTAGAGAAAGTCCTTTGCAGCCTAATCATGTGTTTAGGACTGCAGCAAAGTGAAGGCCCCAACATTTTACAAAATAATTTGATATTTTAGGGAAAAAAAACACTCAAATTGATATGCTGGAAAACATTAGAACTTAGACTTTGTAAGTTTTGTGTTTTAAATTGTTTTGAATTGCATACGGTAGGTTGGGAGGAAGGGATCACACAATTCTTTTCCGTTTTGAGGGATGCTGTAGGCACCAGAAGGAGCCAGTATGGCAGAAATGAACTGGGCTTGAGACATACTGAGATGGGGTGAGGACATGCATATCCAATTGGATCCATCAGGCTGTGGATGACATGGTTATGGAGCTCATCAGAGTCAGGGCTGAGAATGTAAGAAGGAACCTACAAATTTTATTTTGAGAGAAGCTAATTCCAACAAGTCAAAAAAATTATTTTTTTTTTATTTTTTCATATTTCATTTCAAACTTTGGGGCCAAACCCATGGCTCACTCGGGAGAGTGCGGCACTGGGAGCACCAAGGCCGCAGGTTCGGATCCTATATAGGGATGGCCGGTGTGCTCACTGGCTGAGCGCGGTGCGGGCGACACCAAGCCAAGGGTTCCGATCCCCTTACTGGTCACAAAAACAAACAAACAAACAAAAAATAAAATAAAATCAAAAAACCTTTGACTATACCTATGCATGTGTTGTGTGGTTGCAATAATTATGCATGGAACTGTGTATTCTGAGTTTTTGCCCTTAGAATCTCTCAAGTAGTTCCTCTTTGTGTGAAGCAGTCACCAAAAACACAGCTTTACTAGCTGCATAATATTCCACCAAGTTGATGCACCACAATACGTAATTCTTCATCTACTTGGGCTCTTTCTAATTTTTTCCCACCATAGATAATGCTACGTTAAACATCTTCATGCATATACCTTTTTTTTCCTGTTGAAGTATTTCATAACAGATAAACTCTCAGGATACTAAAACAAATTATATAAACAATCTAATTCTTGATTGCCATTTTATTTTTATTTTGTTCATGAAATAGCTATATGTACTTTATACAAATTTCAAACTTTATGCAACTAGGAAGCGGAAAAAAAGACAATTCCCATGAACTAAGCTCCCAAGAGTAATCATGGTCAACAATGTGTACTCCTTCACAAAGTTCGCTTTTCTTCTCTATACACATACTGACATATTGTCATCAACTTATATGAAATTTCGATCTGCTCTACTCACATACAAATCCTTTATTCTCCTTAATGGAGTCATAGGCCGTGATATACTTATCCATTCTCCTGTTGATGGATAATTTTTTGTAATTCCTTGCCATTAGAAACAATGCTAGAATAAACATGTGTGTGTTCACGTGTGCACATGCACGTGTGTAATCACACTTCTATGTGTGTAAATGGAATGCATGGGTACTGAGTTAAAGGGCATGAAAAGATTTGAACCTGTTAGATGTTCTGAAATTGTGCTCACACACAAACAAACTGCTTAAGAGAAAGAATCCAGTCGCAAAAGATACTGTGTTGTATAATTCCACTTAAGGGAAGTGTCCAGACTCAGCAAGTCCATAGCAATAGAAAGTCATAGAGCAGCTGCTCGTGGCAGGAGCGACAGCTAATGAGGCGGGTTCTTTCGGGGGTGATGGCAGCACAACTCTGGGCACAGCCTACGAACTTCCCACATGTAAAACAGAACCAAGAGGTGAGTCATACCGCGTTTCACAAACACCTTCCAGAGCCGCGCTGGGCACTGTCCGCACCTGCTCGCGGGAGGCCTGTCCCCTCCCGCCACCAGGGCTCCTGGGCTCTCTTGTCCCACAGCCTCCTCCCACTGGGACTGGAGGGCAGTGTCTTCTTCGCTCCTCGTTTTCGTTTCTATTCCTCTCTCTCTCTCTCCTGAAAACAAAAGGAAGCAACCCAGCGAGCAGACGTGACTCGGGGCCTCGCGTCATTCGCGGCACGCGCGGGTCCCGCGCCCGCTCCCGGGTCTCCTTGGGCACCACCCGGTCCTGACTGTCCGCGAGGACACCAGCCACGCCCGTGTCCCGCCCGTGCTTCGTCCCAGTTCCACGGTCTGGTCTCGTCTGATGACCTTGGCCTCAACTGTACCTCCGACTTGTGCCCGAGACCTCACCATAGCAACACCGGAAGCCCCGCCACCATCTCGAGCTGGGGGCGACAGATGTCCTCGCCCTGCTGCCCATGGCTCTGTCGCCGGGGAAGCCTGAGCCGCCGCGCCGGCCTCGGCCGTGTCCTCCTCTCTCCTCGAGGACACGCTCCTGCGGATCGTTCCCGCCCATCTGCAGACCCGCGCCCGCCGTCGTCGCTGCAGTCCCCTCCGTCCCCTCCGTCCCCTCCGTCGCCGCCAGCTCCTCACGCGGCTGCTCTGCCGCAGAACTTCTCCGGAGCGTCCCACCCTCGGGTCCGAACCCCTCCCCGCTTCTCCTCCCGTCCGCACCGCCCCGCTCTGCGGTCCCCAGACGGCTTTCAGCTTCCGGCGAGGTCCTCGCGGAGCCCTGCGCTGGGCCCGGCCGCCGCTCTGTGCCCGTGCTCCGCCCGCTCTCAGGCTGCAGCGCCGCCGTGTGTCGCGCCGCCCAGCGTCTGTCTGTCGCCGCCCAGCGCCCCTCTGCGCCTCCCGCACGCCGGGCGCGGCTCCAGCTCGGGGCCTTGCACGCCTCGCAGGGAAGGGGCCAGAGTCCTGCCCAGATCGCCGTACGGCCCCTCCCTCACTTAATCCAAATTTCTGCTGAAATGTCACCTTCTCAAATGAGTTCTTCCTCCAAAACGCCGTGTTTAGAATCATAACCCTACTCCAGCCACCGCTTGGCGTGTCGTAGTCCCCCACCCGCTCTACTTTTCTCCGTTTCATATAAATTCACATCGTTTAGTTTGTGTTCTGTCCCTCACCCCACTCCACGGTGACGCACGCTAAACGAGAGGGGGGATTTTCGTGTGTTCACTGATTTATCTCCAGGGCTTGAACGGTTTCTGATTAAATAGTCATACGTTCAATGAACGAATGAATGAGTGAATGAATGAATGCCAAGAACCACATACTAATGTGCCAGTTTCACTGCAACTTCACCAGGACAAAGTATTCCAATTTTTAAAAAACAGCTTATTTAGTAAGTTTTAAAGGAGAGCTCGAGTTTCCTAATTTGCATTCCTTTAAAACTGCCAATGACTTAATAAAACTTTGATGTGTAGACTGTGCCTATTTAGGGCTCAGATTTTGGAAAGCAACAGAGCAGTTTCCTGTTTGTTTGCCATGATCTCATACAGCAATCCGAAACGGCAACTCTGTACTAAAGAGTCTGTGATAGTGAAATAAAAATGCCACACACAGAGAATGTACTCTTGTGATTACCTCGAGCCAGCGCAAATCTCAAACCTTGAAATGAAAGTGTGATTTTCTATTCTTTAACTAAAGAGGAAATTACTTTTCTACCTTAAATTTGGTTTGAAAAGTAAAATGCAGAAAATTAATATTTAAAAAGTCAGGGAATCTATCATGAAGATAAGGAGGTGGGAAGATCTGCATGTCCAAGAGAGTCACTGCTGGCCACAGGTGTCTCCTGATCACGTGGGTGTGGCTGGTCCTAACGGAGATCTACAGTAAATGGAAAAGACATGCTAGATTTTAAAGAATTAGCATTTTAAAATGTGTAATCTTCCATTAATGTGTTTATATGACTCCATATAGATTACATATTGAAATCATCATGTTTTGGATAGGCTGGATTAAATAAATATATATTTTAAATTAATTTCAACTTTTTCTTTTTACATTTTAATGCAGCTACTGGAATGTTTAAAATTGTGTATATGGACAATGCTGGTTTAGATGGGAAAAAAATTAAAGAGACATAAAAACAAATTGCAATGTGTGACCTTGGATCAGATCCTGATCTAACAAATAAGCAATTATGAAAAGTTCACGAAACAATTGGAAAAGTTTGAGTGTGGATACTAGGTATTATGAAATTATTGTTAATTTTCTCAATTGTGATAATGGTATTGTATTTATGTAGGTGATTGTTATACTCTTAAATTCTAAAGTAAGTAGGGGTGAAATATCATAATGGCTAAACTTATTTTCAAACATGCAGCAATATATGTTTATAACTTAGTATTTTACAATCATAGTATTTATGTTTAAATATATGACTTGTAGTATATTTAAAACATCTTATATAATAAATATTATATTTATTCATTTTATATTTATATATTTACATGTATTCAATATACATACCTGTGTGTATACATAGACAGTAGAATATTAACAATCGTTGAATCTAGACAGAAGTTAAACTGGTTTTCATTGTCCCATTCTTTCAACAGTCATAATACTTCTTAGAAATGATTTATAATAAAAAAGTTGTGGAAAAGTGTATTGCCCCCAAAAAACTCTTTCGACTAAAATCAAATGACAAAATTGTACCACAGGGACAACCACTTAAAAGAGAGCCTGTATAAAATAGTCACAATTCATAGTCAGACTATAAATAGCCATTCTTAAATAATATGTAAATTTATATAAGCTTATGGACTAGTTTTTCTCTAAATATACGAAAGTCCTTTTGAGCCCTTGAGCTGTTTGCTTTCCTTATTAGAAGCAACATTTTGAGATATATTCTAAAATAAAGACATTTTACCCCTTAGAAATCTCCACTTGTCCCTTTGAGAGTAGGTAGGTGAGTTTTCAGTTTCTGTGGACGGCAACATTTAGTCCAGCGGCTGGTGCAAGTGCACGTCTTTGAACCACACCCACAGTCCCTACCCATGGTAATCTCTCAGTTTGATTGACAGCTCCAACTTTCACATTCACACCTACTTCTACAGAACTTATTCAACAGTCGTAAGCGCCTGAGGGCTTCTTTGGGAAGATTATTAGGATATCATGCAAAACAAAGCTCGCAGCAGTACAAAAGACTACTGACACTGTATTTGACAGGTTCAAGGATTGAGTAATACTGGTTGTGAAACAGAAATAGTTTTTTGGTAACATATTTATTTGGAAGAAAAGATATTATGACATTATCACATTACTTCAGTCAGAGAAAGATTCTCAACACTACTGCGAACATAAAATGGCAAAGAACAAATGCAAGACATTTGTTTAAATTTCTTTAAGTGCCAGCAGATAATTGATGTTGTTCTCTTACAAAGAAAAATTTATTGTGGCCCCAAAAATACGTCTTTGTGATGTCACAGGCATCAGTGTAATTCCTGAACAGCTCCAACCCCTGGGCCCTCAAGAGACCATCCTGGAAGTCAACTCAAAGGGATTGAGTGTAGGACAGGTGACCCTAAAGAAAGCTCAAACACAAGCAGAAGTTTCGAAAGGTGATGAAGAAAACATGTAAACTATGCACTGAATCTGCAATGTCAGCACTTTCTAGGCTGTCCCACCACTCCTGTCCATCTTGAACTGGTCAACTCGCAGACCTCCTTTCCTTAAGGGGCTTATCATACCACACTCTGGTGCCTCCTCGTGCTTCCTTCTTTCCTCGATAGGCACTCAGCACAGGCCAGTTTCTTCTTCCCACCACCCTTGCCCTGCACACTCCTGAGCTTTTAAGGCCCTCAATCTTAGCATAGAGCCTGGATCTTAGCAGAGACTCAGCAAATGCTCACAGGAGTGGCTTTCACCCTTTTTTGACTGAAACCCATAGTCTCCAATACATTTTAAAAGTAGCTCAGTAGACATACAGAGGACTGTCTGTATAAACGGAAACAAAAGTTTCATGAAATAGTACTTCATCTTGCTACACAAAATGCATAGATATTTTCTAATGTACTCTTTTACTTTTTATAAATATTGATTTTTAATAAATATCAAGACCACTAAATTGATTTTAAACTTATTAATGAACTCTACTTTTAAATTGTAGAAATTATCCACCTGCTAATGATCAATTAATTGGCTTTTTTAGGATCGGTACAATGGAAAAACAGTCTTTCACCAGAGGCAAATATAGGTTTCCTGGGGGTCTGTTATGTTTATTTTTAGTCTAATATATATATAGAGAGAGAAGAATCACTACCCTGGGTTTTCCATCTATTGCCCACCTAAGAAGGCATGGTAATGTCAGCTTTTGTATTGTTTCTTTTACTCTGTCCTCTGCTGTTACGTATATTTAGCAGATTCTTTATGTTCTCAGTCCTTGAGCCAATCCTGAGGAAGAAAGTGGACAGAAACCTTAGCCCCATCATTGAATGGATGGTAATTGAGTCATTCTCCTTAGGCCCAGGATTAGAAGGCTGGGTTTTCATGCTTGTCTTTCCCAAGTCCTTGGTGGCCAAGTATCTCTTGATTTGAAAATGTCCACAGTCTTGCCTCAGTGCCTACACAGCCATGCTGCCAAGATCCTCTATTTTTCCTTAGACCCGGGGTCCTGTCCTAAACCCCAAGAGAAGCTGGGACCTTGAGAGCCCAGTTCAGTGTTGCCAGCCCTCTTGCCTTTCAAATCATCATCAGATCATTGCTTGGTGCTCAGCAGGTCCCAGGTGCTGCACTGTGCTGTGATGATGTGGGGAGCAAGACTCTCCTGCAGGGGTCTCTCTCAGGGCAGACCTGCTGCTCATCAGGATATGGACCTCCTGGGGCTGACGGCCACCCAGGCTAGCTCCTCAGCCAGATGACTTCCAGGATCCTGGACAGCCACACGCCATTTCTCCTGACCCTGGGGCTCTGCCCATCCAGAGCCTGGAGTGTGGATTTAGGCTCTTGCCAGCTTCTTCACCCTCCCACTGCATTTGTGTTGCAGGGTCTCAGCCACATCACAGCCCCAAGACTAAGGGACAAGGAATAGAATTCCTATTCCAGTTCCTCTTCTGATGGGGAAAGAGGGGAGGGGGAGTTGCCTGAAGGAGCCCACAGGCCACAGGTCTCTCCCCAGGAGAAACAGTGGTTACATACCCTGCTGAGGGCAAGGGGCCTGCCATTTGTGCACCAGCCTTTTTCAACTTTCATGTTCCCATGTTAAGCTTGGTTCAGTGATTAATGTAGAGAAGCACAAAGCAATGAGCATGAACTCTGATCCCACACTCCACTCACTCACTGTGGGACCCCAGGCATATTACTTAACCCTCTGTGCTCAGTTTCCCCATCTGTGAAACGGGAAGAGTAATGATGCCTATCTCACAGGGATGATGTTAGGGTCAAGTGAGATAATGAGCTAACGTGCTGAGAACGGTGCCTGGGAGGAAGACAGAGTGAATCATACAAAGCTGAGGGTGAAAGGCATCTTAGGGCCATTTCACACGCAAGCACGCTGAGACCCAAGGAGGTGAAGGGCCAGCCCCAGGCTCATCCCACAAAAAGAAAGTGAGAGCCACGGGGCCCACTGATCGTCTCCTAGCTCAATTTTTTCTTTCCCTCTCTTTCGTGCACCTTGGAAGCATTTCATAGATAGAATATTCCTTTAATCTGGTCTGCAAGAGGCAGGGGAGAAGACAATACAAACATTCTAGGTCCAAGGAGAGAGAGCAGTGTCTGCAGGCTGTCCACCACCAGCCTCGTGCCACACAGCAGAGAAGCAGGGATGTGTCCAGGTGGCCCCAGTGGCCCTTTCTGGCATTTCCTCTAAATGTGTTTAATAAGGAAGGGCGGAAGAACTCATATTAATCTAGTACCTCTCGTTGATCATTGATTAAAATCTTCAAGATAACCTTGTGAGAGAAGTACTATTTCTGTTTTACAGAGAAGAAATTAAGGCATACAGGGTTACAAAACTTGGCCAATATAGGCCTGCTCTTTAGGGTGGAGCTGAGAGTCAAACCCAAAAGGCCTGACTCCGCCCTTCTTCCACCGGTTCACAGGTAGGCCCTTCACAAAGTTCGCTCCCCCCATAACACACAGGGCCTTTCCTTCCAGGCAAATTTCAGGGGTGTCAGGGGACCATCTCTCATTCATTCCATTGATGCAATTTTATGATCTACCCTGTTAATAAGGAAAGGGGCAACAGGAACTATTTTTACATTTCTCCACTTTTTAACTTCATGACTGGTTTCATAAGTAGCTTATATACTATAACATCTGGAATCTCATAAAGATTTAGTAAAAATGCAGCTGATGGTAGTGGGTTATGTGTTCAGGACTGAGCTCCTACTTGGGTTGTGGAATGATCACTTGCATAATAGGAAAATTTTCCAGAAGGCCACCTTTCAACAGAAGGCTTACCCAGTACAATGAAAATCTGATTCCATTTCCAAAGATCTCATTTCCCCCCACAACTCCCTTATGCCTAAGCTGTGCCAACCAGCGGCAAACGTAGTCCTCATGGTTTCCACGTGAGAAACAGCCTTACAGGCGGACGGCGGCCCGTGCACGGCGCTGGCGCTTATCTTCCCGCCCACACGGCTGCCCACGTAGCCACCTCCTGCTGAAGCGACACTGCAGGTCCTGAGCCCCGTGCACTCGGCCACGCCGTCTGCAGAGGATGCAGTGACGTCCCGGACGGGAGACACCAAGGGATCGTTGGGCTGGATCCCACCTGCACGGAGAGGACGGTGGGGTCTGAAAGGACACCTCTGAGCTGCTCCTCCTGTCTTTGAGCCTCAGCAACGCCTCAAGTCAGCTCAGCCTGTGCAGAATCTTAGTTTTATTTCCTTGTCACCACGTCCCCACAGCGATTCGCCGCTTTGTAAGAATGAGTTTATGAGTTGAACAGGACGTCCCTTTCCTGCCTCTGCCCTGCCGTCTGCTGTGCCCACCGGGTTGGCCCCCCAGAGGCCCCGCAGCGCCGCCGGTGCCCAGCAGCGCGCCTGCAGCCCCAGCAGCCTCACGGGGCCGGCGGCTGCGCTGCCCACCGCGCTCCCCTCCTCCTCGCCCTGAGGTTCGTCTTCCCCTCCCCACCCCTGCTCTTCAGAGTCGCTTTCGTGGCGAAACATGTGGCTGATGGAGCATGCTGAGGTCACCACCGAATGCAGGCGTGGGGTCACTGACGCTTGTGTGTTTCCGCCACCCCGCGGTCTCCCCCGGGTGCACCTGCTCCCGCCGCCTCGGTGAGTCCGCGCAGGGGCCGTGACCGACCGCCTCCTGCGAGCGCCCTGAGCGCAGCTTTGCTCCAGCACCGGCTGGTGCGGCCACGGCTCCGAGGGGCCCCACGCAGCCGCCCACGGGCGTCCCAGCCCCTTCCCCTGGCTTCCTTCGTCTACACCGTAGAACCTGCCGCAGCGGGTTGCGTGGACGAGGAACTCAGTTAAGGAGACAAAGCACTGTAAACAAGGGCACGGTGGAATCGCTCAGTTAATTTCACGTATTATTTCCTTCTCCACTTTATCAATGAAGTTGAGGCTCAGAGAGGTTGAGTGATTCTTCCAAGTTCACACAGCTAATAAGAGAACGAGGACTGCAAGTCAGGCTTGTCTGGCCACTGCCCGCGTGTCCATGAACCTTCCTTCACCTGCCCCTTGCCCGTGACGCCTGCCTCCTCGTCCGTCATGCCCTGTGCCCTCGAGGAGGAGGAAGGCAGCAGCTTCGCGTCGCAGGGTCCGCCCTGCCCCTGCCTGCCTGCGCCCGGAGCTCGGCAGCACCTGTCCCAAGGCGGTGGAGAGAGAGGGTCCTGGGATGGCGCCGAGGTGATGCGGGGGATGACGAGCCCACTCAGAGCTTCAGCCCAGGGGGGCGAAGGTGGAAAAGGCCGACTGGAGAGGTCATTTTTTTTTTTTTTTTTTGAATCTTCAAAGTTGCTTAATGCTTTTATTCTTTTCCCTTTGTATTACTGTAGGGATTGCCTACCACCTAATTTACTGATTTTGTAAATTATTTATTTATTTATTTAAATTTTATTTTGTCGATATATATTGTGGCTGATTATTGCTCCCCATCACCAAAACCTCCCTCCCTTCTCCCCCCTCTCCCCCCCAACAATGTCCTTTCTGTTTGCTTGTCCTATCAACTTCAAGTAGTTGTGGTTGTTATATCTACTCCCCCCGCCCCCGGTTTGTGTGTGTGTGTGTGTGTGTGTGTGTGTGTGTGTGTGTGTGTGTGTCTGTGTCTGTGTGTGAATTTATATATTAATTTTTAGCTCCCACCAATAAGTAAGAACATGTGGTATTTCTCTTTCTGTGCCTGACTTGTTTCACTTAATATAATTCTCTCAAGGTCCATCCATGTTGTTGCAAATGGCAGTATTTCATTCGTTTTTATAGCTGAGTACTATTCCATTGTGTAGATGTACCACATTTTCCGTATCCACTCATCTGATGATGGACATTTGGGCTGGTTCCAACTCTTGGCTATTGTAAAGAATGCTACGATGAACATTGGGGAACAGGTATACCTTCGACTTGATGATTTCCATTCCTCTGGGTAAATTCCCAACAGTGGGATAGCTGGGTCGTATGGTAGATCTATCTGCAATTGTTTGAGGAACCTCCATACCATTCTCCGTAGAGGCTGCACCATTTTGCAGTCCCACCAACAATGTATGAGAGTTCTTTTTTCTCCTCAACCTCGCCAGCATTTATCGTTCAGAGTCTTTTGGATTTTAGCCATCCTAACTGGGGTTAGATGGTACCTCAATTTGGTTTTGTTTTGCATTTCCCGGATGCTGAGTGATGTTGAGCATTTTTTCATATGTCTGTTGGCCATTTGTATATCTTCCTTAGAGAATCCCTACTTAGCTCTTTTGCCCATTTTTTAATTGGGTTGCTTGTTTTCTTCTTGTAAAGTTGTTTGAGTTCCTTATATATTCTGGATATTAATCCTTTGTCAGATGTATATTTTGCAAATATTTTCTCCCACTCTGTTGGTTGTCTTTTAACTCTGTTAATTGTTTCTTTTGCTGTGCAGAAGCTTTTTAGTTTGATATAATCCCATTTGTTTATTTTTCCTTTGGTTGCCCGTGCTTTTGGGGTCGTATTCATGAAGTCTGTGCCCAGTCCTATTTCCTGAAGTGTTTCTCCTATGTTTTCTTTAAGAAGTTTTATTGTTTCAGGGTGTATATTTAAATCCTTAATCCATTTTGAGTTGATTTTGGTATACAGTGAGAGGTATGGATCTAGTTTCATTCTATTGCATATGGATATCCAGTTATCCCAGCACTATTTGCTGAAGAGGCAGTCCCTTCCCCAGTGAATAGGCTTTGTGCCTTTGTCAAAAATCAGATGGAAGTGTGTGGGTTGATTTCTGTATTCTCTATTCTATTCCATTGATCAGTGTGTCTGTTTTTATGCCAGTACCATACTGTTTTGGTTATTATAGCTTTGTAGTATAGCTTAAAGTCAGGTAGTGTTATGCCTCCAGCTTTATATTTTTTGCTCAGCATTGCTTTGGCTATGTGTGGTCTTTTATTGTTCCATATAAATGTCTGGATAGTTTTTTCCATTTCTGAGAAAAATGTCTTTGGAATTTTGATGGGGATTACATTGAATTTGTTTATCACTTTGGGTAGTATGGACATTTTCACTATGTTGATTCTTCCAATCCAAGAGCATGGGATATCTTTCCATCTTCTTGTATCCTCTCTAATTTCTCTCAGCAGTGGTTTGTAGTTCTCATTACAGAGATTTTTCACCTCCTTGGTTAACTCAGTTCCTAAGTATTTTATTTTTTTGGTGGCTATTGTAAATGGGCAGGCTTTCTTGATTTCTCGTTCTGCAAGGCTCCCAACAAAGAAAAGCCCAGGACCAGATGGATTCACAGCAGAATTTTACCAAACATTCAGAGAGGAATTGACACCGATTCTTTACAAACTATTCCAAAAGATTGAAACAGACGCAAATCTCCCAAACTCATTCTATGAAGCAAACATCATCCTGATACCAAAACCAGGTAAAATATAACCAAAAAAGAAAACTACAGGCAGATATCCTTGATGAATATAGATGCAAAAATCCTCACTAAAATACTAGCAAACAGAATACAGCAACACATACGTAAAATTATTCATCACGATCAAGTGGGATTCATCCCAGGGATGCAAGGTTGGTTCAACATATGCAAATCAATAAATGTGATACACCATATTAATAAACTCAAACACAAGGACCATATGATCATCTCTATAGATGCTGAAAAAGCATTTGATAAAGTACAGCACTCATTCATGACAAAGACCCTCTATAAGTTAGTCAAAGAGTCCCTGTTTGCAGATGACATGATCCTATATATCGAACAGCCTAAAACCTCTACAAAAAAACTGTTGGAATTTGTAAATCATTTCAGCACAGTAGCAGGATACAAAATCAACACACAAAAATCAGTAGCATTTCTTTTCTCCAATAGTGAACATGCAGAACGAGAAATTTTTTTTTTTTTTTTTTGCCTTTTTTTGTGACCAGCTGCCCTGCACTCAGCCTGTGAACGCACCGGCCATCCCTGTATAGGATCCGAACCCCGGCGGGAACTCCAGCGCCGCACTCCCCCGAGTGCGCCACAGGGTCGGCCCCAGAGAGGACATTTTGAAGTGACTTCCTCCCAGGCCGGGACTTGCCACCGGGTGGATGCCCTCCTTTAAAGACAGCATTTCTGGGTGGATGATTAGAGAAGGGCTGATCAGGTACCGGCCAAATGCGCAGAAGAGGAAGCTGCCGGCCGACTCGCTGTGCTCCAGCGGCAGCGTCTGGCTAGACTCGGGGACTGTGGGGGGCGTGAATGATTTGCCATCTGGGACTGGCCTCTCCATGTTTTAAAATCTGGTGTTGATAGAAAAGGTGAGGTTCGGTAAGGCCAGCAGATCAGGAGACGATCACCACGGAAAAGACAGTTTCTTGCACACGGACCAGGAGGGGGCATGCCACACAGCAGGGGCCATCAGGAAGCAGCAGGGGCACCGGGAGGCAGAGGAGGGGAGGAACTGTGGGCAAGGGCACTTACTGCAGCTTCCACAGGAGGATGCATGCCATACGGCAGGGGACATCAGGAAGCAGCAGGGGCACCAGGAGGCAGAGGAGAGGAGGAACTGTGGGCAAGGGCACTTACTGCAGCTTCCACAGAAGGAAGCATGCCTGGCAGGGTACACGGGCTTAGGATGGGCCAGCTGGGATCACTCAGTGGGCTCTGGGGTGCAGGAGCTTCCCGTTGTCCAGCACCTGGCCCTGAGGTGATTAGGGCAGGAAATAATGGCCCTGAGTGTGAGAAGCCCATAAGGAGGTGGTTGGGGTGTGGGCCTTGGGTCAGCTGGTTTGCATGTGAAAGGCACACTCCCTGGAGAACAGTCTGCTAACTCTAGGAATGGACCAGCTCTAGGAGGGGCCATCCTCCAGGGTCAGCGAGACCCCAGATGTCAAATCATCAGACACAGGAAATAAAGGCATGATCAATGCACTCTGGTATTAGAAGGAAGTGGCTGTGGCCTTTGCAAATGCAGGTTTGGGGGGCATCATTGGATTGTGGTCTGTTGAGAGTGGGCAGCCTCCTGGGGAAAAGCAAGTCCTGGGTGAGGTTTGTTCCCCCAAAGTTCCCCAGATTTCACATGTGGAGGAGGACACAGATCCCAGAATATCCATCGTGGAAGGTCCCTTTGGTTTCTGCTTGTCCAGTCTCACATGATGTAGATGCACAGCTGTGAGTGCAGAGGCCGTTCATCCCAGGCCATGCAGCTCCCGGGATGGGAATCCACCCTCTGGCTGCCAGCCCACAGACAAATTCTGTAATGGCCAGAGCAAGCCATGGACACATTGCTTACATGTTCCCAGGACTGGAGGTGCTGTGTCACACAGGTGCATATAATGACCACTGTTTCAACCACTGCACACTCCCTTTGCTACAGGTAGATGAAGATAGGTGAAGGAAGCCTCCGTTAAGTGGCGTGTGCTGGGGTCGTCTGGCTTGGCCGTGGCTGCACTTAGGGCAGCACAGTGTGATTGGAGGTGTGCTGGTCTGGGGGTGAGGAGACCTGAATCCCACCTCGGGTTTGCCACAATCCTAGCCCTGCCACCTTGGGAAAGGCACGAGCCTCTCCTGTCTCAATTCCTCTTATCTGTAAAACAAGAACTAAACTTTTGAGACTTCCATTTGTAGAGATGCAGAAGACTGCTCGTGCAGAAACTGTTTAGAAGGACCCAAAAATGGTTTCAAATATCCTTCTCTTGGGAAAACAAAATGGTTTTGGACATCCTTATTTTTCTACACACAAGCATTGGATTCCTGCAGAGCTGACTGTAACTAGAGGTTTATTGCCTTCTGCTTTTATAAAATTTCATTTCTTCAAAGCTATCCCAAGTTTATGTTCTATCCCTTTAATGTGATATTCCTAGTGTAAACATGTTATGTTTTATACATGAATCCATATTGGCAAAACATCTTGGTTACTTATTAGTATGATAAAATCTAAGCACACAACCAGGTTAAGGAAAAGGTTTTTAAAAAATCCAAGGGGGATATAGCCTGAAGAGGCCTTTTCTCTACCAGAAGGGGCTCCAGCCTCTGGAAGTTCCCCACCCAACTCCAGCAGAAATCTGGCCTTCCTTGTACTTGGGGCCAGGAGTTTTTGTTTTTGTTTATTCAGATTTTTATTATCAATCTAGTCTAAGAATGTGAATGACTCCTGATGTTTGCTTCATTTAAAAAAAAAGAAGAGTTTTACTTTTCCTTCTAATTTACAGCCAGTAAATCCTCTGAAGGGTTGGAGAGACATTAGCTTGCTTTACGGGTAAGGAAACTGCTCTGTGAATCTGTGTTTCCTGCCCAGGCTGTAATGGGACTTGGCGACCTGGGTCTCTGGACTTGCTGTCAAGGAGCCTCCACCTTGTATGTTCTCCAAAGCAGTTTTAAGGAAGTCGACTATTTTTTCAATTGAGAAAGAAAATTTTCAATAGACTTATGTTAAATAAGAAATAAGCTGAGCTACACCCAGCAGGTGTTTATGAATTCGGGAACTCTAGTTTGGAATCGCAGTTGACCTTAAAAGCTCTTGAACTGTGAGTTTTCGACCGACCTGTCTGTATGGTGATTCCTGTCTCTCTCCCTCAGACCTAAAGATATCTTATATCTCTCACACCCTATGTTTCATTGGTTGGTTTTATTACTCCTTAATTTTGCCAATAAAATTTTATTGCCTCTGGAAAAGGCAAGACTATGAAGACAGTAAAACATCATCAGTTGCAAGGAGGTGGGGGAGGGAGGGAGGTGGGGGAAGGAGGCAGAGCACAGATGATTTTTAGGGCAGTGAAACTGCTCTGTATGACACTGTAATGGTCTGTACCTGTTGTTTTAGATTTGTCAAAACACAGAGAATGTCCATGCGATATTGTGAAATATAGATTTGATCTTCATTCCTGTCTCCTGTTGTATAACTCCTAAAATCCTGAGAGTCCCCACAGTGGTGCTGTTTTGTATGCTGATGAGTTGACCGATGGCTGACCCCAGGTAGCTTCAGGATGGGGGCTGGTCACCAGAAAGATCAAGGCAAGACTTTCAGACCCACCCCCCAACTTCCATGGAGGTTAGAGGGGCCAAAGGTTAAGTTGGTCACCAGTAGCCAGTTGTTTAACCAGTCATGTCACCATAAAAACCCAATAGAACTGAGCTCAGGGAGCTTCCAGATAGCAAACACGTGGGGGTTTTCACCTGTACTTGCCAGGAGGGTGGTGCACCCCACCTCCACGGGGACAGAAGCTCCTGTGCTCAGGACCTTTTCAGACCTCACCCTGTGCACCTTTTCATCTGGCTGTTTATTTGCATCCTTTAAAATATTCTCCTCCTACTTCTCCTGCTCCCCCATAAGTATTTTATATAAAGTACTGAGAACAGTGCCAGGTGCAGATTAGCTTCTCCATAAATAGTAGCTGCTACAACTTATGCAGGTTTGCACCATCTTGTCCAAATGTATCTTTTTCTATTGCAGTTCTTAAAATGCACTGTTTATTTTAGAAGAGTTTTAGATTTACAGAAAAATTGGAAAGATAGTACAAGGGGTTCTCTACTGCTCACTCCCTGTTTCTCCTATTATTGACACTTTACATTAGTGCGGTTCATTTATTACAGTTAATGAACCAATATTGATTGTTATCATTAAGTAAAGTCCATACTTTATTCATATTTCCTTAGGTTTTACCTACTTTTCTTTTTCTGCGTCAGGGTCCCTTCTAAGATACCACGTTACATTTAGTTGTGATGTCTCCTTAGGCATCTCTTGGTGGCTGTGACTGTTCCTCAGACTTTCCTTGTTTTCCATGTCGACTTTGAGGAGCACTGACTGCTCAGGTATTTTGTAGACTGTCCCTCAGTTGGGATTTGCCCACTGCCTTCCTCATGACTAGACAAGGTGGTGTGCACTTGGGAAGACAGCCGCAGACGGAAAGAGCCTCCTCCTGGCGTCCCATCAAGGGCTCGTCCTCGCAACACGACTTACCACTTGTTGGTGTTGACCTCTCTCCCCTGCTGGAAGTAGACTTTCTCTGGTTTCATTTAACTTTTTCATGGGTCTTGCCCTGGCCTTTTCTCCAACCAACAAAGGGGAAAATTTCTCAGAAGTTGAGAACGTGCTAATTCTTTGCAACTTCCTCATGATTACCACGGTGCTATGCATGCTCAGTAAATGTCTTTTCTACTGACTAGTAAGAATGCAGCAGGGCAGCTCCATTCCATGGAAGAGGAAAGAGGCTGTGAGTGGCAGCTGCCTCGTGTGAGGTTCTGGTGACGCCAGTGCTCCTGAGTGTCCAGTGTCTACTGAGCACAGTGTCCTAAGCTGGGCTTTCTCACCCTCCGAGTCCAAGATGACATCTCCCATTGTCGATCTCCAGCTCTGAATATAATGTGATCCCAACTCCAAGCAGTTGCTTTGGGTATAAGGAAAGGAGGGAAAGTTAAAAATTAATAAGGGCTCGTATAACTCCGCAACATCATATGGGGGCACAGAATGTGACTAGGATATTCCTTACAAATATTTGAAATTTCTGTAATTCTAACTTGAGAATACCCCTGCATTTGCTGTTTTTTCCCACTAATCATCCGCTTTAATGGACTCTATAAATATCTTAAAATATCTGCTTCCCCTTGACCTTCCTTTGAGGAAAATTAGAACCAGAAACAATTATTAAATACTTGAAAACTTTCCATTGGGATTTGTACCCTTAAAGCAGCTGATAGCATTTAAATAACGTCATCAAGGTAAAATTTGGCTTCCTGATCATGCATTTTAAAAAGTCTAGCCAGAGGCCCTGAAAGTAATTTTATAACCACATAATGGTCCTCTGCCCACTAAGGTACAAAAATATGCTACAGAGAATGTTCAACAGGAGTTGCTCCATGTTTACTAAATTACTCTTATCCACAATAAAACATAAAAAATAAGCTTAGATGTTCACTATTTTAATCGTTTTATGTTCTTTTGTTATCATTGTAACCATTTTTAGTATTCTTTTCTTTAGAAAAAGCTTAAGGATTATTTTTATTTGCTGATCATTTCTCAACTTGTTCTTGCAACTTAACTCAACATGGTCATTTCATTAGGAAATAGAAAAAATGTGTATCAAGGAATGTGCGAGTTGGTGAGGAGCTCCAGCAGAACATAGAGCCAGCTGCTGTTTTCTCTACAGATTCTGCTTTCTCCTTAGGCACAAAAAGTGGTGAGGGAGCATGTTGTAACCTCTGAGAAACTACGATCCTATGAGTTCCTTTCCCTACGGAGCCCCGGGAGTACTCCCAAGAAGTGTGAGAGCTGCTTGGCTCATGGAGTTTTTGGTCTCCTGGATCTTGTTATGTAAGTGACCTATTTCAGTTTAATAGATGCCACCCAAATGCCCTGTAAGGAAAACTGCAGAATGTGAAATATTTATTTTTATTTTGTTTTGGGAACCTATCACAGAGCAAAAGAATGTATCCCATGTAAGAAAATGCTCTTCAAAGAGAAAAGAAAGCTCGCGAGAGAAATTCAACTTGGGGGGTGTGGTGGATTGAATTATGTCCCCCCAAAACTCACTGAAGCTTGAATTGTGTCCTCCAAGTTATATGTATTAGAAACTTAGCACCCACTGTGACTGTTAAGAGGGTGGGGAATCCTATTATGGTAATTGAAAGGTGGAGCCCTGAAGAGGTGATTAGAATGTAGGACCATGCAGTAGTGAATGGATTAAAAATGGTGGTCAGGGGCGTGGTTCTGAGGGCTTTAAGAAGAGGAGTCACTGTCTCTGTCTCTGTCTCTCTGTCTCTCTGTCTCTCTCTCTCTCTCTCTCTCTCTCTCTCTCTCTCTCTCTCTGCTTCCACCATCTTGCAATGTGAGACCCCTGGGTCACTGTTGCCACCACCAGATAGACATTGGACTTTCCAGCCTCAGAAACTATAAGCAATAAATTTCGTTTTTCTTTATAAATCACCCAGTTCAGGTATTTTTTTATAAGCAATAGAAACGGACTAATACAGGGGACGAGAAGTCAGCAGACCCAGCTCTCTCCAGCTTTTCAGCTAACCCCCAGACCCCAACCTCCCTGGCCCTGGGTCCCCATGTGGACCTACACACTTTCCTCCAGTCTGAATTAGTCCAGAATTTCATAAATGAAATTTACTAAGAAGTAAAAGATGGAAGAAAGAAAAAGCAAAAACAAACAAACAAACAAAAACCATAAAAAGCAGTGTGCAAGTTTTCTATTTTAAGCAAATCTATAATTCTCTTAAGAAAAGGGGGTTGCGGCTCCACAACACTCTCCAGTTTCATTACTGTTGTGCTTAAAATGCCAACCGAATGTCCCCTAGCTCGATTCCTTTCTCCTCACATTTCCAGGCATCTTGTTTCCTAGACACCAATGAGCTGGTCTACCTGAATTTCTGACTCCATCCAGGACACATTCTGGTTTTCCAACACAGAACCTCTCTTGTATATGAGATGGGAAATCAACTTCACACTCATTTCCCATTTATCACCTGGAAAGGACTTTAGTGCACGTGTTTCTCCCTAGTGGTGAGTTCCTCTGAGCCACGTGGCCGTCCTAGCTCAGCCGTAAGCTCCGTCCCCCTCTGGTGTTCCTGGACACTCATGCAGGTGAGCCTCACCCCCCAACACATGCACACACAGATTTGCAAGGTCTACCATTCCAGGTGCACAATTTAATTATATCTTAGCCATATAATAAAAATAATATGCGTGCAATAAAAATTGGCACACATATAGCCACAGAAGACACCTCCTCTCACACCTGCCTTAACCTCAGCAATAACTCTCGCGGCAGCTCTGTCTAGAAAAGGTGCAAATATAGCCTGAGTGCAGTGAACAGGAAGCACAGGTGAATACTTAGAAGTTGGACCTGCAAGTAATTTCTTTTAGACTTCAGGTCTAAACGACAGTGTAAAATGTCATGACTAAGATATGAAACCTTTTTAAACTACATAATTGCTTATTTCCCACTGCAGCACCAGGCCCATGGTTAATCTTCCGATGTCCCCACAGGCCTCCAGGACGCTGGGAGGGGACAGAGCTACCCTGTATTTTGCGGTGAGCAGATGTGACTTTGTGTCTTTCCACCACCGCACTTTCCTGCACCCAACTCCTGGCTTCTCTCCCGGGTCTAAGCTTCAGCCAAAATTGTATCTTGAAATCTTAATCTCTGTTGAAAGCTGAAAGGAAAGCACTCAGATTAAACAAGCCCACCAAGGGACAACTAGCTCAGAGTACTAGCTCTAGTCCTCATTTCCTGACCTTTACATCCTTCACGAAAGCTAGATCTCCAAGTGCTTGGACCCGTCCCTACCTCCAGACTTCAGAGAATTCTTTTTTTCTTTTTTTTTTGTTGAAAAAGTAATTTTATTTTTTAAAACAATTGATACAGCATTGAATATCCATACCATTAGTCAATATGTGATGCTCAAATCGAGATAATTAGTATTTTCAACATTACAAAATGTAATCTTTTTTTGTGGCCCTTTACCAATTTCTAGCTAAGCCCCCTCCCCCTCCCCCTTTCCCACCTCTGGTGGGTCGGTTCCATTCTCTCCTTTTGAAAGTTCAGTGAATTATTGTGATTGTTGTATCTTTCTTTCTTTCTTTTAAAAATTTATTTGTGTATTTTTTTAGCTCCCACTTATAAGTGAGGACAAGTATTATTTCTCTTTCTGTGTCTGGCTTATTTCACTTAATGTAATTTTCTCTAAGTTCGTCCATGTTGTTGCAAATGGCAGAATTTCATTCCTTTTTACGCAGAATAGTATTCCAATGTGTATATATGCCACATTTTCCTTATACAGTTGTCTATCGATGGACATTTATGTTGGTTCCAACTCTTGGCTATTGTAAATAGAACTGAGATAAACATAGAAATGCAGGTATACCTTCAACAGGTGATTTCCATTCCTTTGGGAATATACCCAGTAGTGAGATTGCTGGATCATATGGCAGTTCTATTTGTCGGTGTTTGAGGAACCTCCATACTATTTTCCATAATAGCTGCACCAATTTACAGTCCCACTAACAATGAAGGAGTGTTCCCCTTTCTCCACATCCTTGCCAGCATTTGTTATTCTCTAACTGGCGTGAAATGATATCTGAGTGGTTTTGATTTCCCTTCCCTGATGTTTAGTGATGTTGAGCATTTTTTCAAGTACCTGTTGGCTATTTGTATATCTTCCTTTGAGAAATGCCTGTTTAGCTCCTTTGCCCATTTTTTAAAAATCGGGTTATTTGGCTTTTACTGGGTAGTTCTTTAAGTTCTTTGTATATTCTGGATATTACTTTCTTGTCAGATGCATAGAAAATATTGCAAATATTTTCTCCCATTTTGTAGGCTGTCTTTTCACTTTGTTAACTGTTTCTTTTGCTGTGCAAAATCTTTTCAGTTTAATACAATCCCTTTTGTTTATTTTTTGTTGTTGTTGCCTGTGCTTTTGGGGTCTTATTTATAAAGTCTTTGCCCAGTCCTACTTCCTGAAGTGTTTTGCCTATGTTTTATTTTAGGAGTTTTATAGTTTCAGGGTGTATATTTAATTCTTTTATCCATTTAGAGTTCATTTTGGTATATGGTGAGAGGCATAGGTCAAGTTTCATTCTTCTGCATATGGATGTCCAGTTTTCCCATCACCATTTATTGAAGAGGCAGTCTTTTCCCCAGTGTATATTCTTAGTGCTTTTGTCAAATATCAGTTGGCTGTAATTATCTGGGTGGATTATCTCTATTCTGTTCCATTGGTCTGAGTGTCTGTTTTTATGTCAGTACCATGCTGTTTTGGTTACTGTAGCTTTGTAATATAATTTGAGGTTAGGTAGTGTTATGCCTCTGGCTTTCTTTTTTTTTTTTTTTTTTTTTTTCTTTTTTTTTGCTCAGGATTGCTTTGGTTATTCAGGTTCTTTTGTTTTTCCATATAAATGTCAGGATTATTTTTCTATTTCTGTGAAGAAAGTCATTGGTATTTTGAGGGGGATCACACTGAATCTGTAGATCACTTTGGGCTGTATGGACATTTTCACAATGTCAATTCTTCCAATCCAAGAACATGGAATGTCTTTCCATTTTTTTGTGTCCTCTGAAATTTCTTCCAGCAGTGACTTGTAGTTCTTGCTATAGAGATCTTTCACCTTCTTGGTTAAATTTATTCCTAGATTTTTTTGGGGGGGTGGGTGGGTGTAGCTATTGTAAATGGGCAAGCTTTCTTGATTTCTTTTCCTGCTTGTTTGTTATTGGAGTATTAAAATGCTACTGATTTTTGCTTGTTGATTTTGTTTTCTGCAACTTAACTGAATTTATTTATCATCTTTAAGAATTTTTTTGTAGAGTCTTAAGGTTTTTCTCTATATAGGATCATATCATCTGCAAAAAAGGAGAGTTTGACTTTGTCTTTTCCAATCTGGATGCCCTTTATTTCTTTCTCTTGCCTGATTGCTCCAGATAGTATTTACAATACTAAGTTAAATAGGAGTGGTGAGAGTGGGCATCCTTGTCTTGTTTCTGTTCTTAAAAAAAAAAGCTAAAAGCTTTTCCCCATTCAGGGTGATATTGGTGGTATTTTTCTGTCAAGGTATTGACATAAGGCAGCAGTAAGAGTTTTGGCATCAGCAGAACCTCTTCCAGGTGTCTTGCAGAGCCAGTGGTGAGGCACCATCATCTACACTTCAGTACATTGCACAAGCAGAAAGGATGGGAAGAAAAAGGAAACCTGATGTCTCAGATGTTGCCCATACACAGGGTACCCACCATGGCATCCAGAGACGGCACTGGTTGGGAGGTGTCCAAAGGTTTTCTACCCACCTGTATCCATAGACGCTAATGGGTATTTTTAATTTACAAAGGTTTTCTTCCCACCTGTTTCCATAGAGGCTAATGGGTATTTTTAATTTAAACCTAAAATTGTTTTCATTTCAAGACTGAACATGACAAAAAATGGTTTCAAGATGAAGAGCCTGCCATGAAATCATTACCACATCCTATAATTTAGTTTTATTGAATTCAATCAGAGTCCAGGGAGATAACAGAGCTTAAAGAAAGAACAAAGAAAAAGTCAAAAGGCTGCTGTTTTATGTCGAGAAACATGAAACCCTTTTGTGGTGTATGAAAGACAAGGAGCCAAGAATCTTTAAATGATGTCTAACCTTATAAGATGCTGGTCTGGGGGACAGCATGGGTGCTCACACCCATGTTCCCCTACAGAGAAGTATTTGGGAGGGCAGCAGCAAGACCAGAAGCTTTGCTCTCAGATGAGCAGAACTCGTGTTCCTCTAACGCATTCCCGTGTTTATTCCTTGTGAACTCTTACTGAGCATGTCTGGTGCTTTACTTGGCACAATGAACATCACGACTGCCCCACCTGAGCCTAGAGCAGTGTGACAGATAGGGCCAAGGCACCAAGGCCATGGGCAAGACCAGTAGGAGGCCCCAGTTCTGAGCCCCCAGCCCCACGATGCCAGCGGCCCTCTCCAGTAAAGGGGCCAGAAGCTGCTTCCTGCCCTGCAGCTCCACGAATTGTCTGAACTGGGAAAGCAGATGGTGGGCTGGACCTCTGGGCCAGAGCATGCCAGGAAGCCACGCCAGGGAGCAGAGTCCAGAACAGAATCCCAAGGCAGAACCCGCGGCGGGTGGGAGCAGTGGTTAGCATCCAGGCTGTCGAGTGTCTGCAGCTGGATTCACAGCTCGGCACTCCCACTTAACTGGTTGTGAGACTTGGGCATCTGAACTCACTTTCCCAAATGTTCATTTTTCCAGCTGTAAAATGGTATATTCCTGATGCCTTCCTCCTAAGTTTATGTGAGCTAAATGAGCTCATGCATGGAAAGCAGTTAGCACAGTACCTGGCACATGAAAAAATGTGATTAAATATTAGCTGTTATTAGTGTACAGCATGTTTTTGAGGTGAAGAGAAGTTAAATACCTTTTTCCCCCCAAGGGAATCTTTTGTTTGTTGACATTAATCCTGGAAGCCACCTCCACAGGTGCTCCTCAGCTCAGTCCCACACCCAGTGGCTCTGCCTCCACCCTTTGCACGACCTGCACTTAGCATTGGTCACACAGGTTAGAATTTATCAGTCCACATGTCTGTCTCCAGCGTACACTGAGAACTGCTCCAGCCCAGACTGCAGCCTGAAGGATTTGTGTTCTCAGCACATATTATGTGTTCCCAACGCACAGTAAGCTTTAAATAAACATTTTTGAGTAAAATATTTATTTAATAAAGTTATTAGTCATAAAGGTTTGTTATTGGATCATTGAGTAAAAGTAATCTCATAATATAATATAATATAAGGAAATAACCACTCTGCAGTATTGAGCATCTTCCATTCAAGATCTTGAATGTTTCCCCAGTACTGACCACATAGGCCATGAGACACAGTAGGACTTGCTTCTGTTTTTCCCTCTAACTAAATCATTTTGCATATTTTCTCAGTGAGATTCTGTGATAATAGAGGTAACAGTCATGTCAGAATATTCTGTAAGCATGGAAAACACCACACAGTTTCAGACTGGCATGCTGAAATCGTTCTGGGATTTTTCCAGCACATTCATCCATAAAGATCTCTTCAAATAGTCCTGGACCAGGATGACACAGCAAGTCTTTAACTCATGCAGGTGACACAAAAACTGTAGTCCTGGGGGAATCCCAGCACAGCAGGCAGCAGCCACTGCATCCCAGGCCACTGCTGTCCTCTGGTGGCCTGGCATATGAAATGCTTGCTCTCTTCAAGCAATTTAAGCAGAAACTAAAGCAACCAAGTCCACCTCCTGATTCACTAAAAGCTGCAGCAGAAATTGAGCTTAGTTTTTCAAAGAACTGATAATAAGGAGGAAATCTTTGCTCAGCGCACTGCCCTGGGTGAGTGTGGCCCGCTGAGACTGGGCTGTAAGAAGACGAAAACAGCCGTGTCTAAAAGTGAGGAGGTTGTGTTTTGGTGTGAAATTGACCCACACCCTTGGTCCTGAATGAACAGTGAAGTGTGACTGGCTTGGAGTAGACAGCACTGAATGACAGAAAAACACACCAGCTGGTGGCACAGCATGTCCTGTCCCAACATAACCAGGAAGTAGGAGCAGTAGATGGGTGCATCTAGGTCCACATCTACCTCCCTCAAATCCAGGACTTAAGAGCAGTAGATACGTTGTGCTGTGTCGCCATAATCACTATTTTTGTTACATGAAGCCCTTATTTTGAGGTGCATCAAAATGCACTTTGCCATTTTTGTCACTCATTCATTCATTCATTCAATCAACAAATACGTACACAGCACCTGCCACATGCCAGTCACTCTCAAGGGGCTCGACAGACAGGTAGATTTCTGTTCTCTTGGAATTTATGTTTTAAATACCAGACTTGAGTCTCTCTCTCTCTCTCTCTCTCTCTCTCTCTCTCTCTCTCTCTCTCTCTCTCTCTCTCTCTCTCTCTCTCCCCCTCCCTCCCTCCCTCTCATCTCTCCCCTCTACCCACTCAATTGACTATGCAGGCTGGGATGACTGTGCTGTTAGATGAGAGTCACATTACAATTCATTTTAGCTACTCCTTCGTAAGTCTCAGAGACTCACTGCTTCAGGCACAAGCAGGAAGAGGTCCTCTCAGCCTCCCCAGATGAGAGGGGAAAAACATCCAGGAGCTCCTGGATACTGTGCAGGAGCCTCAGTTTCCCTGGAGAAAGGAATCTGCAGACCAGCCCTATGATGTCCCACCCATGTCTTCCTGGGGGTGGGGGTGGGTGCTCCTGGCTGCTGCCTGCTGAAGAATGGACAGGCTGCCTCTGGGACCTTCCTTTCTGCCCAACATTTTCCTTATCTTCTGATTAACAAAATAAGAAGCACTAGGCATAGAACACTTGTAATGTTTTGAGTTTTCTAAATCAGCTAGTGCAAGCTAGCACAGTGCTGGGTCTGTTGGGACTGTGTGGCTGTGGCCAGAGGAGACTCTGAGCCCCAGGTTGCAGGTCACCTCCCCAAATGGCATGAGGAAGGACTGACCCAGCAGTAGTGTTCCTGTCCTTCCTGTCCCCATGCAGTGTGCAGGGACCAAAGGGTGGTGGCTTTCCCTAGCTCTTTGCATTGGAGTGCTTATTTTCTGGCCAGGGTCTACTCTAAGCATTCATTTTAATAACCTTTTAGTGTAGATGACAATGTCCCAAGGATGTTGGCTGTGACCTGTCTGTGGACTGCGAGAGAGAAGAAAAGCATGCAGAAAGGGGAGATCAGGTGAGATTGTTGGGCATAACATATCAAACCCCTCCCATGATCCCCAATCCTCAGAAGAAGCAGTGTATCCTAAGGGAAAAGTTAGGCTGACATTGGACCAAATCCCAACTCTTCCATGCAGCTGTGTGGTCCAGGTATGTTAATTGACCCACCAACCCTGCAAATGGGTGGAATAATATAAACCTCATGGGATAGACACAAGACTTAAGTTAACTTAGGGCGTGTCTAGGACAGTGCATAGCAGTTACTCAATAAGTGGTAAAGGTTGTGTACATTGCATTTTTGCCTTTCCTGAAAAAGTGGCATCAGGATGCAGTGACATTCATAAGGTAGCATTCAGTAAATGACCAATGCGGTCCAGTGGGCATGACTCCTGCCACACCCTCAGTGCACAAGGATGGACAGAAAAGGAAACAGGTGCATCCATGAACACATCAAAACTGTCTCTGCAAGAGGGAAGAGAAGGAATGCACATGATCTCAGCCTGTGGCGTAAAGGGGGATGCTCGATCAACTGGCAGTTCAGGTGGTGCTGTGGGGGAGACTCCGCGGTAATTAACAAGAGGTTCCACAGTTGAGAAGAGTGTTGGTGTGGTGGCTGTGTTGGTTCCAGCTGGCACAACACCACTGGCTGTGACTAACAAGATCGATCAAAAGTCCCACCTTCATCCCTTCTTTTCATAGTTTACTACTGATGACACAGATTATTGGGAGAATGGACACTGCTTTGACAAAATACTGGTGGTTGAAAAGCAACAGAACTTTATTTCTCATAGTTGGGGGGTCTGGAAGTCCAAGATCAAAGTGCTGTTGAATGGTAGGTCTGGTGTCTGGTGGGGCATTGTCCCTGGTGGAACGTGTGCTCACATGGCAGAGGAAGGAAGCAACCTCTTCTGGGACTCTTTTAGGGACACGAAGCCCATTCGTGAGGGCTCTGCCTTCATGACTTGATCTAATCTGAATTAACTCCGACAGACCCCACCTTGTAATACCACTACCTCGGGAGGAGGCTTCATCATATGAATTGGGGGACATGAACATCAGTCTCCAGCACCCACCAAAGGCTTTCTCAAGGAACAGGGGCGCTCTTTAACTTCTCTGGCCTGCCAGGCACTGCAGCATCACAGTCTGATCATCCAGAGATAGAAACAAGGCTGCTGCATGGAAAGCCCGACCAAGCCACTGTCCACACCCAAGACCAGCTGGCGGCTGCTGGGCTAGAGCAGGTTCCGCCACTTACGCAGCCGCCTTGCTCTTGGACCACACCAGGGCCTGTGAAGCAGACTGCAGGGAACAGCCCGGGGAGCCGCGAGTGCATTGGAACCTGCCACTCCCCAGTCCAAGGTGGATTCTGCCCCCAGTGGAGGGACAACAACTTCCCAAGATTTGAGCTGCTCATTCACACTCTGATTTAACCTACTTGAAAGGCTGCACCACCGGGATCCCAATTAGAGGTCATCAGGATGCTGCCACGTCCCACATGTCTGGGCCCCAGAACTCATACCTGAGTGATGATGTGGATGTCAAGTCACCTCCACCTCTGACCCACACACACAGAAGGGGGCAGCTGTGTGGCATGAGTGTTACTACTGTTAGCCCACTATGCTGATGACAAAGTTTATTAAGGACTTTTCTTTTCCTCATTTTAATATTGATCCTTATATCACCTGTTGATGGAAGTGGAGCAGAACATTTTTTCCCATTTGCTGAGGTCTGGAGAGATGAGCAATTGTCCAAGTCCACAGAGGTAATGAGTGTACCCCGGGGGAGGTGGCCAAAGTCACTGCTGAGCTTGTCTCTGGGACGCATGAGATTGAAACAGGTTTTCATGGTAGAAAGCATTATTCAAAGAGTAAGATTTTTATTGTTAATTGAGCATCCCAAATAAATTGGGCACTTAGAGAGACATTTTTTTGCTGTCCCAAATACCACTGGATGTGTCTTTGCTTGCTCATTTAATTTGTTTCTAGCTTCTTTAAGAGATATTTACAGTGCAAGAAAAATATAACTTGATCCTCAGTTTTCAAAACTCTGCAAGTGTATATAATGAATAGAAAAAGCTGGAGAAATATGTAAATAGATTTAAAGAAAAAGATGGGAATGCCATAACAGTGTCATGTTCACAACAGTTGTCACCACTGACTCAGGCTGCCAGGAGCCCTGTGACACACACACCCTGGCCATCACCTCCACCCTCAGGCTGGCACACAGTGGCCATGCAAAGCAGGGATCTCTCTACAGATGCTCCCGTGTCCACCTTATTATTGCATATCAGGGCAACACCCACTCTTCACCTGAATGTGGGGGGCAGTCTGTTTGAAAGATGCTATTCAAAGATGGCCCCCTGTGTGTTGTCCTGCAGGAAGTCATGAGGCACAAGGACCGGTGACTCACCACTTTGTCTTGGGCAGATATGAGAGATCTATCAGTTACTTTGTCTACACTGAGAAAAGGTTACAATAAGCTGATGTCATTGTGATGGGCATTGGTCTGTTCCCATCTGAAAGAATTCATTTTCAACGGTGGAGTATGCATTAGATCTTTGTTTATCTCGCAGTTGAATTCTTAGCTATGTCCATGGGATTTTCAATTGCCAACTTTAGTGAAATAATCCAGAGGATTAAAGAATTCTCTTTTTCTTCTTGATGCAAAAAAAAAAAAAAAGGTTATTTTTTAAAAATTCACAAAAGAGAAAGAATTTGCTTTCTGAATATTTTCTTTAATATTTTTAAATATATCTGAATGAGAGAGGGAGTTGGTAGCTTCAACAATTGAAAAAATAAATGGCATTTTTTATATTACAAGTACTTCATAAAACGTAAGCATGGTGTTAGAGATGCTAATGTAATTTATTCTAGTCTAAGAATTATTCTGATTTACTAAAACTATGTACAAACTACATATAAATTAATAAGATTTTTAAAAATAGAATGCAGTAAATGAGATTTTAAAAAATAGAGTGCAGTAAGATATATACACAAAATGGGAAACAATAGAAATGATAATAATATAACATTTCTTGAATGAATATTTGAACTTTCTGATCATTTTGACTGGATGAATAGGAGTTTAATGTATCAATAATATATAACTCATCAAGTACAGTCTAATATATATTCAAATATAATTCAATATATAATATAATTCAAATATTTTTAAATACAAGTCAAATTGAATATAGTCAAACTAATGCTTTGATAAACAAATTAAAAATAAAAAGAAATCTCAGAGGCTTAAAACAAAAAGAATTATTTCTCCACTGTATTGGGTGAGCAGAGCTAACTACTAGCATATTGCACTGTATTTGTTAATAATAGCCTAGATAATTTTTTTTTTAACTTCAGCTTTCTTATTCAGAAACAAGAAATTACTATGGCAGAGACTGATAACTGCCTAACAATTATCTGTTCTTCTTTTTCCTCCTAATAAACATCAGTTTTGTTAAGGGCAACTCTGTGGTCAGCTACATTTTCCAGCCTCCCTTGCAGCTCACAGTAACCACGTGGCACAGTTCTGGCCAAGCAGATGTGAACAAAAGTCACTGAGTGAAACTTCTGAGAAAGCTCTTTAAAAGTGAACAGATTTGGCTAGATGTCCCTTTTGCCCTTTGCCTGTCCTTTCCTCTACCTGGGAGCATGGACATGATGGTCTGAGTGTCAGCAACCATCTCACACATGTGACAGAAAGGAGACTCACACCCTGTGGATGGCAGAACAGAGCTTCAGAAAGAACTAGTCCCTGACGGCATCGACTGCGAACCTTCTCGTTATGTGAGAGAAACAGAAATATCTACCTCACATAAACCACTTGTGCAATTTTCTGTGACATGCAGCCAAATGCGATTGCTCAATCATACCTCTATATAAGAAATAAACTGCTAAGACAATAAGAACGTTTTCTTATTGTACATATCTTGTTCATGATGACTAAATGTGTCCCCAAAAGCTTGAACTGCTGCGGGAGGGGACTCAAAATGAAATTTTACCTGCTATTGTGGGCCAGTGTCCTCATATTCACTCTATTTTCATACTTTTTATGAAATATATACCACTAACAAAGTAATAGTATATGGTAGATAGGTAGACATGAGGATGATGATAGAAAGATAGACAGATGGACGGATGGTAGACGGGTGGACGGATGAATAGATGGATGGGTAGATACGGCAAGAGGAATAGCCAGCTGCTCACCACTAGCAGCTTAAGAAACAGGACACTACCGCCCCCTGTTATGTCCCTCGAGTGGCCCTCCACTCTTGAATTGTGCTCCATCTTTCCTTTTCCATTATGATGGATTTTATGTCTATTATTTCCTGATATTCTTCATATGCATGTACCCTAAAGCAATATGGTTTAGTTTTGCGTATACTTTATACAGATAATGCCGTACTATTTGCATTCTTCTGTAACTTCTTTTTCACCCACCATTATGTTTCTGAAACTCATCCACATCTATCCATAGAGCTATAATTTGTTCATTTTTTACTGCCACGTGGCATTTAAAGGTATGAATATAACAACTGTATTTATCCAGTCTCTATACATATTTGGGTTGCTATTTCCATTTTGGGATTTTTACAAAGAATATGACTATGACCATTTTTTAAATGTCTCCTGGAGCACGTTATGAGATTCTATCTGGTGTAAATATTTAGAAGTGGAATTGCTATGTGCAGAGTTGTTACTAGACTCTGGCAGATTATTTCACAAAAGAATTCATACGGATTTACACTTCCGCCTGCAACATACTAGACTTTTTGTTGCTCCACATGCTCACCAATACTTATTTCCCTTGCCACGTGCAACCTACCTGGAGAGAAAAGAAAATCTGGCCTGGAAGGGCTATGGGCCCAACCTCAGAACTCCATGAGACCAGATTATTAATGCAAGTACACTCGTTGGGCTACCTGTCAACCGAGTTATCAATCCATTCGACTTATTTTTTTCTACGGAATCATGTACTTATCTCATAACAGAAAAATATGGAAAAGAACTTAATATAGTAAATAGAGCCAAGTAGTGAATCACAAGTCGCAGATTCAAATTCTTGGTCCCTTTATTTTTGGGGGTCTAATTTCCCTGACCTGCACAATAAGGATGTCAAAGTTGGATGACTTCTAAGAACCCTACCATCTCAGACATTTTAAAAATACAATACTTCCATCTTACAAAGGAAAAGAGAAGCTTATATTTGAGAAGCTGTGAGACTTACTAAGGTTCTGAAAACTTCTTACCATTTAATCCTGTGATTCAAACTGAATTCTTACTTCCAACAACTGGTTTAAAAATAACAACTTTTACTTGAATTTGGCTACAGGCTCAAATTATAACGTACTCAGCAGTGACTCAGTCATTAACCACTGCTTACTCTGGAAACACTCAGCTTTCTAACTTACCTTGTGCTTTTGAGGTTTACAATTCAAAACACTTAGGTGTTTGCAGCACCATTCCATAGGCATGTGACAGGTAACCTGCAGTCACACATCACTCTGCTCAGAAGGATCCCAGGCTTGTGAATGCTCTGCTATCCTGGTCTTAACGTTTTTTTTTTTTTTTTTTTTTTTTTGACCAGTAAGGGGATCACAACCCCTGGCATGGTGTTGTCTGCACCACGCTCAGCCAGTGAGCACACCGGCCATCCCTATGTAGGATCCGAACCCGTGGCCTTGGTGCTACCAGCACCGCACTCTCCCGAGTGAGCCACCGGGCTGGCCCCCTGGTCTTGACATTTTAAATCCTCTTGAACAAGGTCCTAAAATTTTCATTTTGCACTGGGACCTGCAAATTATGCAGCTGGTTCTGGGCATTTTGTACGTAAAGTCACCTTTATGTAAATTTTTTCACAAAACACAATCACAACAAAACCAAGAGAGAGGTAAATGGTGAACAATATTTTTGTTCTTCTTGCTTTCTTTTTTTCCCCCTTTCTTTAATTGCAATCACACATAGATATGCGTCAAGGCAAAGTTTGGGAAAGAAAGCTTCACCCTTCATCTCATGGCCTCCACAGAGAAAAAGAGTTCTTTTCAATGTGTCTGCTCCTAGCCAACTTAACAGCAGCGCCTGCATTCACCTACCCAACTATGGGAATTTATGAGAAAAATGGGAGAGTGGAGGGGAGGGGGGGGTGAGCTGAAGAGCTTACATACAACCCCCCACACACACGCACACACATACACACGCACACGTCCGCCAACATGCCACACACTGAGAACTTTCTACCCATAGTGTACTTGGAGTTTTAAACATGCTCATCAATAGCTGATGGACAGTTTATGGAAAGAGAGATTTCATTACTTCTTTTACAGAGTCCTAAAGATTTTTTTTTTTAAAATGTTGCTTTAGAGCTATAGGTACTGGGCAAGAAATCCCCAGTGTTTCTGAATTTGTTACAGCTTCAATTTAAGATTACCCCATTACATAAAATTTCTTAAAAGCTGTACGTCAGTGTGCTTTGACTTAAAATTAAAAGAACATTGCAACTCTTTTGATTTTGTTAATATTCCAAAAATAAATATTTGACTTGTAAAGGTTAAGGAAAATTCATCCTGTTTACAATCACTGCACATGTCCTGCGCTGGTTCCAAGTCTGTCAGCCAAACAGCCGTCCCCTTCCACCAGGCTCTTTGGCCAGCTGTGTGCCCGGGGTTGCTTGAAGACCCATAAAAAGAATCTGCAGACTTTCATATGGACAGGTGTCCCTGTGAAAAGTAAAGCTGCCTTCCAAAGAAGGATCACACATTTAACTCCATAAAATAGTTTAAATTGAATTCAAGTAATGAAAGAAAAGAGGCGTCCAGACAACTTAAACAATAGGAAACTTCTCTGCCAAACTGCCTTTGCCTTTGGTGAGGAGGTACCTGATGCTCCGCTCAGGTGGCACCACCCAGGGGCACGCTCTGTCAGTCCAACTTCTACATTCGAGGCTGGGCTCTGCCTCCCTAGAGAAAACACCTTGCATCTGTATTTGTATGCTTTAGGAGCTAGATAAAAAGGCTCCTGTGCGGAGAAGCTTTTAACTTTCATTTGTCTTGTCCTGAGTATTTTGTGGGGATTTCTCCAGCTGCAGTACTGAAATTATGGAGAAAAGCTGTTCTTTCCCTTCAGTACTGAGCACTGCTCCATCAGGACACAGGTAGCGCTAGCACGCAGCAAGCTCTGCTAGATGCAAGCCAACGTATCAGAAACATGCCAGCTCAGTGCCCTTGATTGTGCTGCCGGATCAGCAGTGCTCAGAATGCCTCTCAACAAGCCACAAGCCTCACACACTGACAGGATTGAGCAGAAACTGAGTGTAAACATTCAGAAACTTTTCTAACAAACTTTTAAGTTGCAAAAGAAGTACAAAGAGCTTCCTTCCACACTCTCTCCATCCAGACTGCCTAATTGCGTTTTATCACACTGCCTTAATGCTGTGTGTGCCTGTGCGTCGCGTACATGTGTGTATCCCTGAGCCATCCAGTAATAAGTTGCAGATGTGATGCTCCAGTATTTCATTGTGCATTTCCTACAAACAAGAACATTTGTCTACATAACCAAAGTACAGCCATCAAAATCAACCAATTCACATTGAGTCTCCGGTCCCCATTCAAAGTTCCCTGATGTACCAACAGTGTCCTTTGTCAGTCCAGAGTCAATTCAGGATCGCACATTGCCTGCATTTTCAGGACTCTAGTCCCCTTTCATGTGAAACTGTTTTCTCAGCCTTTCTTTGTCTTTTACGGTCTTGACATTTTTGAAAAGTTCAGGATCTTTACTTGATAAAAATGTTCCTCAGTTTGGACTTGTCTGATGTTTCCTTGCCACTTGTGCGTTTTTGGCAAACCCCCCTTAAAAACTGTTCTCAGTGAGCCCTGTCTGGGGGCACGCAGTGTTAATTTGTCCTATTATTAGTGGTGGTAATTTTATCAATTGGTTTAGAGGAGGTTTGTTTGGATTTCCTGCTGTAAAGGCATTTAATATAATATAGTATGTAATATTCATTAACTGATAAGTGATTAATGGGTATTTTGTGGGGAGAAACTTGGAAACTTCAACAACAAGGTGGGCCTGTCCCTTATTTCGCGTTTACTCATATACAACAGTGTAAACTCCTGAATTCCTATTTTGCTCAAAGGGTTACAGAGTGCAACCATTATTGTTTATCTTCATGCCTAAATGGCCCATTTGGCCAGTGGGAGTGCCTTTGAGCTGGTTCCTGAGTTGGCTTAATATGCCCACATAATTTTTTGAGCATTTACGTACTTTCTGGCACAAAATAATAAATGCTCCAGCCCCATCTTGTACTTTCTCTGGCCAACACTGGAGTCATCCATTCTCCCACGGGCCCTGGTTCCTCTAGGTGGGGTGTGGCATTCAGAACCTAAGTATGGGATCTAGGCATGTCCACCATTTCCAGGGTGCCACTGTTTCCAGGCGCTTCCAGCACAGACAGAGCTAGGCAGTGCGTGGGTGCATGCATACATTGCATGTGCGTATGTACACGTGTACACATACACTTTATCTCTATCTATCTAGTAAAGACCATCAGTTCACAACACCTACAATCTATCCCACCAGTATAGTGTTTACTTTTAACCATTCCTCTTTCCATACATCTAATCTCCATCTCCAACAGTGTGAAACACACATTGTCATCCTCCTCAATGGCCATGCTCATAGTTTGATTTCACCTGTATAACCAGTCTCTCAGCTACGCTGGCTAAAACCTTGGCCCAAGTGCCAGCCCCTCTCCCTGGCCAGGTGCTCTGACCCACTAAAGAGAAAAGGGAGGGGTGGGGAGGGGACAGAGGAAGAAGAGGATGAAGGTGGAAGAGGAAGCTGTCTAGTGTGACATGGGGCCATGAAGGGAAAGGAGCTGAAACCATGAAGGAGACACAGCAGAAGATCCCACAGCTGGGGCTGGGGGCAGGGTGTGTAGAAATACCTTAGCTTCTCCCGTGGCCCATCAGTGTCTCGTCTGAAGACCCGGCAGCCCTGGGGAGACAGTTCCTACACACAGTGGAGCAGGACAGAGGGAGGGTGAATCTGGAGCCAGCCTGGAGGCAGAAGGGTGTTCTGTTCCTGAGCCACGAGCCCCCTCTAGGACAGCTGGAACTCAGGATGTAGAGGAATGTAGGGGATGCAGAGGAAGGGTTGCTGAATATCAACTGTTTAGAGAGGAAATAAGGTAGACTGGAGCCAGGTCACATCAGCACATCCTTTGCCAGGTCTCACATTAGAGTAAAACAATAGCAGTTTCAACAATGCAAGGCCTCCAAGTACTTACTTCAGACAATTCAACATAAACACCTCTAAACATCTTTACAGAAAATTCAAAAATGTGGCCTTCCAGAACCACTTGCTGCTAGACTTCTTACCCCTAAAGTGCCTACATGAATAGGAAAATAAAAACTATCAACATTTTTAGGTCCCTCCAGAACGTGTGCCAGCCGCGGGCACGGAGCTACCTGCCAGGCTCCCTAAACCCAGTGAGCCAGGCTCTGGTGCTCAGCACACTGCGGAAAGCGCAAGGCAACCCTGGTCACAGACAGCGGGCAGCACTTAACTCTATCACCCAAACTTCCCACAACAAACTAGAGAGGTGAAGAGCCAACTCCAGCCCTCAGAACACACAGTGAGGGGCCCGGCTGTGAGGACCACCCCACCCCAACTCCACCTCACCTCGCACAGGCATGCACATGGAAGTGTAGCACTTTTGGGGTTGGGTGGATTAAATGCTTCTGAGTGATTTTCATTAGAGTAAGTGGTATTTTGATTAAAGCACTCGCTGTATCTCATGTGAACAGAATCATAAAGGCCCAGGATCCACAAGGACAATGATGCTGTGTCCAAGCCCTTTGCAGATTTTGTTTTATGAATAATTAGTATCCACCATATCCCTATAAGTAAGGAAGGAGAAAATGTTATGATCTTTGTATTTTATCACTGCAAAAATGCAGGAACTGCAAGCAGTGGGTTGGAGAATGAGCTAGAATTTGAACCAGGTGACGATGTTCAAGTCTGTCCAGGCCAGCACCCGAGTGTGGTGGCAGGGGACAGCGTGGACCTCGCTGGGTGCCACTGAATGTGCATGCACTGTGCACAGGCTGGCGGAGGGCTCACCTCACCTGAATGTGTGACAGTCACTGTGGCGATGGTAAGGATAGGCTGATGTCACCTAACTCAGGGCACTTTCATGAAACGCTCTCAAGTTAGCACGAAGGAATGAGAGAGTTTGGCATGGAGGCACATGAGAGAATTACATTTTTCTATGCATTGTAGTAGCTTCCCTGAAGAAAGCCGATAGCTTCTCCCTCATTTCCAGTGGTCTTGTGCACATCTATGCCACTTATCTGGCAGCTCATCATACCATACCTAGTGACATCTTTGCATGATTGTCTTGGATTGCTGTCTAGCTCCTGGTGTTGCTTAAATTTTAATGTTGCATGTATTCTATGTCCAACCAAACAGTAGATTTTTTGAGAGCAGGGATTGTGCCTTTTTTCTCACCACTGGCTGCTTCCTACCCCTCCTCAGAGCCTGGCCTAGTGAGTGGACAGTAAGTACTGGTCAAATGGAGCCTTACTGGTCACAGAGGCAGCCCCATCTCCTCCCGCAGTTAAGAGGCAGATGGGACACAAGGAAAGAGACATGGGCTGGGTGGCATCGATCTCCCACCTGTCTGGAGTATGCTGGGGGCAAAGGGATCTCACCAGAACCCATCAGGGTTCTCAGGACCCTGGGGACAGAGGGAGAATGGACTCTGCCACTCCCAGTCACCAGCAGGCTTAGGCACCTCCATCAAGCTGGGCAGAGGTACAGGGACATGGAGATGTGCCTGAGAGCCCCCAGATGCAGGGAGCAGCAGATCATTTCAGACAGATGCCCCAGGCAGATCTCAATGAAAACATCTCAGGATTTTCATAGCTTGTTTTTTCCCTATGAAATTTCTTTCTTCTCATGTCTGTTAACTTAGCTAGTTAAACTGTCGGGCCAGTTTTGAAAAGGAATAAAATCTTTGTCCCTCCTCCCATCCTGAAGCCAAAATCTATTTTGGTTCATATAAAAATGATCAAATTACAGCTTTTGGCATGTTCTTAACTAGGAAAAAATAACTTGGATTAACTAGAGCTAATAAACTAAGTATTTTCAATTAAATTCTAATATAAATATCAGTCATACCAGTCTAAATCCTAAGCAACTTTAAAACAGTATGTGTAACCCTCAAAGCAGCTGTCTGCAAAAACAGCTTCTATTACTCATATGAAATGTGAGGCAGTAAAAGCCGTTGCTCGAGGGATACTGCACAAGGGAAAATGTCTCAGATGCTGAGACGGAGCCCAGGCAGGTCTGGGTTTTCCGTAATAGGCCATTTCAGCCAAAAGAGAAAAGCATCCTTTTCCCCAGTTTCTGTCCATCAGTATAGGGCTGACTCCCATTGTGCTCTCAGGGAGCCATAGATGGGAGAGTCCTACTGTTGCTGGAGGCAGATTAAGAAAACCTCTGGAGAGAGAAGACTTACTCCAGCACGTGCCTGCTGAACGGACTCCGCCCATCGGCATTCACCCATGGTCAAGTCCCAACACGAGGGCACGCAAAGGCCCTGGAGTGCTTGTGGTTCAAGCAATGGGCACTGCTCTCAATCTTGGCCACAGCCTGTTGCTTGGCTCATACGACCTGTGGGGCTCAGGGTGTGAAGGGCTCCAGGTGCACACACTACCCTGGTGACTTAGATCCCTTCTGATCGGTGTTGCAGATGCACATACGTCACTCTTGGGCTCATCAGCACTAAGCTAGGGGCCTTACTCTTCTCATGCGAGTGATGGACCTGGCTAAAAACCCGTCATCCAGTGCTCTGTTCAACAAACCTTCACTGAACATCTGAGGGCCTGGCAATGTGCCAGTCACACTATTTACAAGGATGACTGAGCATCACCCTGACCTAACGATATTCATGGATATCGTACCTTAGATGATAGGACAGATATGCATTAACAGATTATTCCAGTGAAGCCAGGTAAGTGCTGTAATAGGTGTGTGCACAGCATAACCATGGGACAACAGAGGGCACCTATCCCAGGAAAGGAAGGGTGTGCAGACAGAAGGCACAGCATCTGCAAACAGGAACTGAGCAAAGGAGAGCGAGCCAGCTGGACAGACTGCACACACATATAGACATGCAGAGTAGGGGCTCCGCATCAGATGTTAATATCATTTGCCTTGTATAAAATAACATATGAAAGTCATTCATCATTAACTGTTCAAACTTCAGAATAAAAATTGTGTGCTTTCATTAAAATCTCATTTGTTTGTAAAGGTCATTAATAAAAAATGACTTGAATTAAAACTGATTTTAGTCTTCAAACTAAAAGTGGGGGATAGCGAATTTATATTTGACCTTTCTAAACTTTGCAGAAGATATTTACTTCAACAAGTAATTGACCTTCATTTTATGGGTGTAAACAGTTCAAATAATTCAGCATAGCCAGTTGTTGATATTTTATTCTAATAAATCAATTTTATATGCTAAAATGAAAGCATAATATGTTTTGCTTAGAAAAAAACAGTTTTCAGAACTGACCAGCATTTTGTAGGGGGTTAGCAAACTAGATGATACTTGAATGCCCTTGAAAAAACTAATAAAATGCAAGACTCATCATTTAATGTGTACTTTTAGTTGTAAAATGCTTTGTCAGTCAGGGGCCAGTCAGGAACAATGAAATCAGTTTCAACTGAAATGTCTGGGGATATGGAAGACAAGCTGAAGGATGCAGCCAGCATCAGAATTTTGGGAGTGACACTGAAAGGAACAACTGGCTACAGAAAGGAGAAAGTCCCTTTGCCTACCTTCCTTGGTTCTAAAAAGGAGCCAACAGGCAAATGGTAATATAGTCCCAGCCCCAGTATCACAAAGCAGGGTACACAAGAGAGGGTTTGAAACTCAGAGACGAGAGCTTAATAACTGGTACAAATGGTTTAAAACAAAACACAATTAAGATCTAAAGAAAAACAAAAGGAAAGCTACCACTTCATGGCAACTTGGGTACCTCCCAAATAATGAACTTCAAAATTATCTACAGAAAGTTTGCTTGAGGTAAGAAACAAATTATGACAAGAGATAGAACCTGATTCCCGTTCTCAGATCAAGACTCCTGATTTTAGATGAATCTTCACAGGAACCCCAATTTGTTCATTAACCTCTTTGATATCTGGTATATGTTGGGCACATAGAGAGTGTGGCAGACCCTACCTGGCTTTTCCCTCCTCTTCAGGGCTCACAGTCAGACTCTATTGTCCAGCCCTCCTGCACTTTGTTTGGGGCCATGTGACATGAGACCAGAGGAGTGGGACATGATGTATGCCTGTAAAATCTCCTAGGTGCAATCCTTTCATCATCCCCCTTCTCCTTACACAGGTGGTGGTGGTGATGTCACCAGGTAGGAGGGGTCACGTGAGGAACACTGAGCTTTGCACCCCTCCCACCCCCACTCAGTGTTGGGAGCTGTGGAAATGTTGAGATTTATTTATCACAGCATAGGGCGACCCACTCTAACTCACACAGTGGGTACCCAATAGGAGTTCACTAAATGGCTAAAAATATTTAATTGTGAAATGCAGATATACCTTTGCTCATAAATACTCATAGAAATAGAACTATAATTCAGGAATTTACTCATGAATGATGCTAATGCAGTAGGTCTCGGGTTATCTCATGCTCTTCAATTGCTATGAAAACCATTACCCATAGCCCACTCTTTCTCATGGGATCAGCCCTGGGTCACATGGCTGGTTAGTGACACAAGTGGAACCTGCATCTAGGTCTCCTAACTCAGAGCCAGTTGCTCTGTGAGCAAAATACCTGTAAATTCAGGCCCCAGTTTCGTGACGGTTCTTTCCCTTTTGTGGCTGCCAGAGTCTGTTCCATCAGTGCTGGCACAAACCGGTGGGGTGGGGGAAGCAATGAAGGCGGGAGCAGGGAGTGGTGAGGGCGAAACAGGTGAGCAACAGGCTTCAGCAAAGGCAGGGGCCCAAAGAGAAGGGACGAAAGGTGTTATCAAACTGGAAAAGTCCCTGGGTCCTTCTAGTAACCTGAGAGTCATTTTAATTGATGTCATACCTTGATGGAAAAGATACTGATAATAGCATTTGTGAGAGTAAATCAGAAAGGGAATTAGAAAGTGTGGTACACGGTATGTTTCCTTTATGTTCACTTCATCAAGTGCTTTCCTTTCCCAAGCTTGCTCCGGTAGGAGTGACTGTTGTGTGTGAGCCAGGTAGGTCTCTGCACGCTATCTCTGACCTCCTGCCTATGAACCCGAGTTAATGAACATGAGTTGCTCTTTGGCATTAACATAGCTCAGGGCGCAACAAGATTTTTCTGTAAAGGACCAGATAGTAAATGTTTTTGGCTTTGTGGGTCATAGGTGTCTGTTGCAGCTCAAGTCTGCTGTTGTAGAGGGAAAGCAGCATAGACATGTGAACAAATGAGCTTGGCTGTGTTTCTATAAAACTTTATTTACAAAACAGGCAGTAAGACAAACCTGGTCTGAGTACCATAGTTTACCAACCCCTAGTCAAGCTCATTAACTTGATAAAAGCCAGGAGCTTCTGAAGAGCTTGCTATAGTCACAGATACTAGTTTCTCTTTCCAATTATGCAAATGAGTATGGCCCTTGGGACTTGGGGAGCGTGGATATTTCACGCAACCCCCCAGTGCTCCCAAGAAACAGCTTAGAATGCATACAGCACTCATGTGGGTGGGTCCAGTTCTGGAAGCTGGCCTGCTGAAAGTGGAAAGTTCTCTGCTTCTAAAGCTGGACAAGAGGAGAAGCTGGGTTCTTGTGACTAGAATTAACTGTCCCTTTCGGTTGGCCACTGCACATTAGTAGTTTCGGCAGCAGAATCGCCATCTTTCCATGTAGACTCTGGAATACCCACCTGTGGTGGCCTGGCAAGTGTGCCCTTGGTGACTGAGTGTGGTTCATCCTCAGCCCACTGAAGCTTGGAGCCCAGTGCTGAGGGAATCACGGAGCCTGGTGCTTTTGCTTTTGCTGAGTACAGATTTCATACCTGGCAAACCTGCAATGAGAACAAACTTTTTTTAAAAAAGCGCAGAATGCAAATGAAAGGTCAGAGACTGAGTGGAGTAGAGACAGGTTGAGAGTCATGTGCATGAGCTGCCAGCTCGTTCAGGACATGAAATCGACACCATTTTATAAATTATTTTTTATTAATTATAATTAATAAAACATTTTATTTCATTATAAAATCTAAAAAATTACATCTTTCCATTGATTATTTTTCATCAAGAAAATAGCTATTCACAAAAATGATCGCTGGTAAAAGCAAAGGTATTCGCAACAACTCTAGCTTGTTCTAACAACCAGGCCCAGCATAAAAGCCTTTTCTCCTCAAACAAAGGCTCTTATTTCCTGAGAGTGTCTCTGCAGTGATGTTCACTCAGCCTTCAAATTCCAGTTCAAGTCCTAATTTTGGAATTATCCTGTGGCAGAAAATGTGGCCGGAGCTCCTGGTCGGTGAATTGTATCTTAAAATACACTTTCCTAGCAAACTTCCCTTAAGGCAGTCTACATTGGAATTTGGTTTTTAGGAGTCTTACAGCCACACAGGAGGAGCCTGTCCTGGCTTAGGAGTGTTTCTCAGGAACGATCTGCGACTAATACGTAAGGGGCTCCGTGGCTGCAGCTGCAGAGAGCACTTCTCAGCCTGACCAACCAGGCGCGAGCACGGGGCACGAGTGAGCAGGGCCTTGTGCCCCTGTATGCCTCAGCATCTGCAGAGCCCGCTTGCTCACAGCGAGGGTCACCCTCGTCACTGCAGGCAGGACTATGCACAGGGCAGGACAGGTGATCTTCCTCCGCTGCCCTTGGTTATGGACACGGTGCTGGGAACTGCTGACGGTGCACAGTCACTGCGCACGTGGAGGGCAGATGGCTGTGCCCAATGTAGGGGCAAGGGCAGCGTTGCCCACTTGGACTCCCTCTGCTAATAGCATTGTCTAGGCTTCTTGCAAGATTGTATAGCAGGCCACACGGACTCTCATATGTGGCTAAAAAATGTTGACAGGACAAATTGAGTTCAGAGAGAGAATGCAAAGAATTTCTAAAGCCATTACACACAGGCAGCCCTCAACTTGGCTGTCACTGGGTCCCATGGTAAAGCGGCAGAGCCAGGTCAGGTGCATTGAATGCACGCTTGTCTGAGCGAACTTGGTGGAACAGCACACTGGGGATGGGGGGGTCTTGACTGTGAGGCCTTGAAAACATTTTGCCTCTTTTTCAGCAGAAACAGTTTCTTATTCTACAGTATTCTCTGTAACAAGGATCTGCAATTGTTTGCTATAAAAAGCCAGAGAGTAAATAGTTTTGGCTTTGCCATCTATAAAGTTCTGTCACAACTGCTAATCTCTATCTAGATACTGACAACATGTAAGTGACCTGAAAATAAAGAACTTTATTTACAAAAACAGGCAGTGGGTGCAATGGAATGTTATTTAGCCTTGAAACAGAAGGAAATTCTGACACACGCTACAACATGGATGACCCTTGAGGACATTATGCTAAATGTAGTAAGCCAGCCACATTTATATCAGGTAGTAGAGTAGTCCAGTTCATAGAGATAGAAAGTAGAATGGGGCTGTCAGGGGCTGGGGGAGGGAGGAGTGGGGAGATGTTGTTTAATGAACACAGAGTTTCAATTTGGGAAGGTGAAGAGGTTGGGGAGATGGCTGGTGGGGCTGGTTGCACAGCACTGTGGGTGGACTTAATGCCACGGAAACGTACACCTGGGTTACGTTTTGGGCTATGTTAGGGTTAGGGTTAAGTTTATTGTTAGGGTTAGGATTACGGCTAGGGTTAGGGTTAGGGTTAGAGTTAGGGTTAGGGTTAGGGTTAGGGTTGGGGTAAGGGAGATGGTTAGTGTTAGGGATAGTGTTATTGTTAGGGTTAAGTCTAGGGTTCAGGGTAGGGTTAGGGTTGGGTTAGGGTTGGGTTAGGGTTAGGGTTAGGGTTAGGGTTAGGGCTAGGAGTATGGCTAGGGCTGGGGTTAGGGTTAATTTTAGGTTTAGGGTTAGGGTTAGGGCTAGGGCTAGGGCTAGGATTAAGTTTAGGGGTATGGTTAGGCTTATGATTAGTGTTAGGGTTAGGCTTACGGTTAGGGTTAGGGTTACAGCTAGGGTTAGGGTTAGGGCTAGAGTTAGGGTTGAGGTTAGGGTTAGGGCTAGGGTTAGGGTTAGGGTTAGAGTTAGGGTTAGGGTTAGGGTTAGGGTTGGGGCTAGGCTTAGGGTTAGGTTTAGGGTTAGGGTTAGGTTTAGGATTAGGGTTCGTGCTAGGGTTAGGGCTGGGGTTAGGCCTAGGTCTAGTGTTAGGTTTAGGGCTACGGTTAGGGTTAGGTTTAGGGTTAGAGTTAGGGCTAGGGTTATGTTAGGGTTAGGGTTAGGGCTAGGGTTATGTTAGGGTTAGGGTTAGGGCTAGGGTTAGGGTTAGGGTTAGGGTAAGGGAGATGGTTAGTGTTAGGGATAGTGTTATTGTTAGGGTTACATCTAGGGTTTGGGCTAGGGTTAGGGTTTGGGCAAGGCTTAGGGTTAGGTTTAGGGTTAGGGTTAGGTTTAGGATTAGGGTTAGTGCTAGGGTTAGGGCTAGGGTTAAGCCTAGTGTTAGGGTTAGTGTTAGTGTTAGGGTTAGGGTTAGGGTTAGGGTTAGGGTTAGGGTTAGGGTTAGGGTTAGGATTAGGGTTAGGGTTAGGTTTAGGGCTAGGCTTAGGGGTAGGGTTAGGGTTAGGTTTAGGATTAGGTTTAGTGCTAGGGTTAGGGCTAGGTTTAGGCCTAGGGCAAGGCTTAGGTTTAGGGCTAGTGTTAGGGTTAGGGTTCGGATTAGGGTTAGTGTTAGGGTTAGATTTAGGACTAGTGTTATGTTTAGGTTTAGGGTTAGGGCTAGGGTTAGGGTTAGGGTTAGGGAGATGTTTAGTGTTAGGGATACGGTTATTGTTAGGGTTAAGGCTAGGGTTCGGGGTAGGGTTAGAGTTAGGTTTAGGGTTAGGTTTTTGGTTGGGTTAGGTTTAGGGTAATCGTTATGCTTAAGGTTAGATTTATGGTTAGGGTTAGGGATAGAGTTAGTGTTAGGCCTAGGATTAGGGTGTGGTATAGGTTTAGCGCTAGGGCTGGGGTTATGGTTAGGTTTTGTGTTATGGTTTGGGTTAGGGTTAGGGTTAAGCCTAAGCTTAGGTTTAGGGTTAGGGTTATGTTTTGGATTATGGTTAGTGCTAGGGTTAGGGTTAGGTTTCGGCCTAGGGCTAGAGATAGGTTTAGGGCTAGGTTTAGGGCTAGGGTTAGGGTGTGGGTTAGGGTTAGGGAGATGCTTAGTGTTAGGGATAGGGTTATTGTTTGGGTTAAGGCTAGGGTTTGGGGTAGGTTTATGGTTAGGTTTAGGGTTATTTTTTGGTTTGGGTTAGGGTTATGTTTAGGGATACTGTTAGGGTTAGTGTTAGGCTAGGGATTAGGGTTAGTGCTTGGGTTAGGTCTAGGGCTAGGCCTCAGCCTAGGGTTAGGTTTAGGGCTAGGGTTAGGGCTAGGGTTAGGGTTTGGGTTAAGTTTTGGTTTGGATTAGGATTATGGTTAGGGTTACTGTTAGGGATAGTGTTAGGCTTAGTATTAGGGTTAGTGCTACGTTTAGGGCTAGGGTTAGGCCTAGGGCTAGGTTTAGGTTTAGGGCTAGGGTTCGTGTTAGGGTTAGGTTTAGAGGTAGGGTTAGAGTTAAGGTTAGGTTTACGGTTAGGTTTAGGTTTAGAGTTAGGTTTAGGGTTAGGGTTAGGGTTAGTGTCAGGGCTATGGATAGGGCTATGGCATGGTTAAGTGTTAGGTTTAGGGTTAGGATTAGTGTTAGGATTAGGGCTAGCACTAGGGCTATGTGTAGGGTTCGGGTTAGGGCTAGGGTTAGGGATAGGGTTAGGATTAGGGTTAGGGTTAGGGTTAGGATTAGATTTAGGGTGAGGGTTAGGTTTAGGATTAGTTTTAGTGCTGGGGTTAGGGCTAGGTTTAAGCCTAGGGCCAGGGTTAGGATTAGGGCTAGGGTTAGGGTTAGGTTTAGGGTTTGGGCTAGGTTTAAGGTTAGGGCTTGGTTAGTGTTAGAGCTAGAGTTAGGGCTAGAGTTAGGTTTAGGGCTAGGTTTCGGGTTAGGGTTAGGGTTAGGGTTAGGGTTAGGGTTAGGTTTAGGTTTATAGTTATTGCTAGGGTTAGGGCTAGGGTTAGGACTAAGGCTAGGCTTAGGTTTAGGGCTAGGGTTGGGGTTAGGCTTTATGTTAGTGTTAGGGTTAGGCTTAGCGTTAGGGTTACGTTTTGCGTTGGGTTAGAGTTTGGGTTAGGGTTACTTTTAGGGTTAGGTTTAGGCTTAAGTTTAGAGTTACAGTTCAGGTTAGGGAGAGGGCAAGGTTTAGGGTTAGGTTTGGTGTTATGGTTATGGTTAGGGTTCGGGTTAGTGTTAGGGCTAGGGCTAAGGCTAGGGCTAGGGCTAGGGCTGGGGTTAGGGTTAGGGTTAGGGTTAGGTTTAGGATTAGGGTTACTGCTGCGGTTATGGCTAGGTTTAAGCCTAGGGCTAGGGTTATGTTTATGGCTAAGGTTAGGGTTAGGGTTACAGTTAGGGTTAGCGTTATGGTTAGAGTTAGGTCTAGGTTTAGGCCTAGGGCTAGGGTTAGGTTTAGGGCTAGGGTTATGGTTAGGGTTAGGTTTAGAAGAAGGGTTAGTGTTTGGGTTAGGGTCAGGGTTAGGGTTAGGGTTAGATTTAGGGTTAGGTGTAGGATTAGGGTTAGGGTTAGTGTTAGGGCTAGGCTTAGGTTTAGGGTTAGGGTTAGGTTTAGGATTACGGTTAGTGCTGGGGTTAGGGCTAGGGTTAGGCCTAGGGCTAGGCTTAGGTTTAGTTCTAGGGTCAGGGTTAGGGTTAGGGTTAGGGTTAGGTTTAGGCTTAGGGTTTCTCTTAGGGTTCGAGTTAGGGTTAGCTTTAGGGTTAGGGTTAGGGTTAGGGTTAGTGTTAATGTTAGGGTTAGGTTTAGGATTAGGGTTAGTGCTGTGGTTAGGGCTAGGTTTAAGCCTAGGGCTAGGTTTAGGATTAGGGCTAGGTTAAGGGTTAGCGTTAGGGTTAGAGTTAGGGTTAGGGTTAGGGTTTGGGCTAGGTTTAATGTTAGGGCTAGGGTTTGTGTTAGAGCTAGGTTTAGGGCTAGAGTTAAGTTTAGGGCTAGGTTTAGGGTTAGGGTTAGGGTTAGGGCTATGGTTAGGGCTAGTGTTAGGGCTTGGACTAAGGTTAGCATTAGGGTTAGTGTTGTGATTATGTTTAGGGTTAGGGTTAAGTCTAGGCTTAGGGTTAGGGGTTGGTTTCAGGCTATGCTTAGGCCTGAGGTTACGGTCAGGGCTAGGGTTAGGGTTAGGGTTTGGGCTAGGTTTAAGTTTAGGGCTAGTGTTAGGGTTAGGGCTAGGGTTAGTGCTGGATTTAGGTTTACGGCTACGATTAGGGTTAGGTTTAGGGTTAGGGCTAGGGTTAAGTCTAGGGTTAGTGTTAGGGTTCGGGCTTGGACTAGGGTTAGATTTAGGGTTAGTGTTATGGTTATGGTTAGGGTTAGGGCTAGGCTTAGTGTTAGGGTTAGGGTTAGTTGTAGGACTAGGGTTTGGCCTAGGGTTAGGGTTAGCTTTAGGGTTAAGGAGATGGTTAGTGTTAGGGATAGGGTTATTGTTAGGTTTATGGATAGGTTTTGGGGTAGTGTTAGGCTTAGGGATAGGGTTAGGTTTTATGTTAGGGTTAGGGTTCGGTTTAGGATTAGTGTTAGTTCTAGGGTTAGGGCTAGGGTTAGGCCTAGGATTAGGTCTAACCCTGGTGTGAATTTCTAAAGCCATTATACACAGGGAGCCCTCAAATTGGCTGTCACTGGGTCCCATGGTAAAGCGGCAGAGCCAGGTCAGGTGTATTGAATGCACACTTCTCTGAGCGAACTTGGTGGAACAGCACACTGGGGATGGGGGGGTCTTGACTGTGAGGCCTTGAAAACATTTTGCCTCTTTTTCAGCAGAAACAGTTTCTTATTCTACAGTATTCTCTGTAACAAGGATCTGCAATTGTTTGCTATAAAAAGCCAGAGAGTAAATAGTTTTGGCTTTGCCATCTATAAAGTTCTGTCACAACTGCTAATCTCTATCTAGATACTGACAACATGTAAGTGACCTGAAAATAAAGAACTTTATTTACAAAAACAGGCAGTGGGTGCAATGGAATGTTATTTAGCCTTGAAACAGAAGGAAATTCTGACACACGCTACAACATGGATGACCCTTGAGGACATTATGCTAAATGTAGTAAGCCAGCCACATTTATATCAGGTAGTAGAGTAGTCCAGTTCATAGAGATAGAAAGTAGAACGGAGCTGCCAGGGGCTGGAGGAGGGAGGAGTGGGGAGATGTTGTTTAATGAACACAGAGTTTCAATTTGGGAAGGTGAAGAGGTTGGGGAGATGGCTGGTGGGGCTGGTTGCACAGCACTGTGGGTGGACTTAATGCCACGGAAACGTACACCTGGAAACGGTTAAGATGGTAAATTTTATGTTAGGTTCTTTACTCCCGAAAGGTAAGGCATGTAGTGTACAGAGAAATATTACATTTTTCACTCAGCAAATGGTCACAATATTTCTCCAGCATCAGTCCTCTGGGGTGTGGGGGATGGACGGGAGGGAAATGTGTGGTGTGGTCCCTGTTTTACTGGGGACACAAAAATGTATTGATGAAATCATCTGAGTTTTCAAGAAATTCAGAAAAGAAAATGAAAGAAAGATTTAAATTTACCTTTGGGGGAAAGGGGTCATTATTTTGTTCTCAAGAGCAGTCTGTTCTAAGCCTGTTTGAACCCATAGTTACTTGTTCTCATTGCCTAAAAATATGTCTCAAGGACAAATGTAACAGAAAAATGAATAAGCTTCAGTAACCGTGCTGTGTCAGACTGCAGTGTCCGGGTGAATTTGCTCGGTCATTGCTGTGGACTGAATTGTGTCCCCCAAAATTCGTATACTGTTCAAAATTCATATACTGCTCGGTCATTGCTGTGGACTGAACTGTGTCCCCCCAAAATTCAACTACTGTTGAAGACCTAACCCCCAAGGTGATGGAATTTGAAGATGTGGTCTTTGGGAGATAATTAGGTATAGATGAGGTCACAGGGTGGAGTCCTCATGATAGGATTAATGCCCTTACAAGAAGAGACCGGAGAGCTTGTTCTCTCTCTGCCATGTGAGAATGCAGCAAGAGGGCTGCCATCTGCAAGCCAGGAAGAGGGTTCTCGCCAGAATTTGACCCTGCTGGCATCTCGATCTTGGACTTACAGTCTCCAAAAATGTGAGAAATAAATGTCTGTTGTTTAAGCTTCCCAACTTGTGGTATTTTGTTGCAGTATCCTGAGCTAATACAGCTTATATGTACGCAAGTGTACATCGTGTGTATTGTGTGTGTATATATGTGTATGTGTACACATACACAGGCACACATGTATGTAACCCAATGGCACTCCATCCGTCTGTGTAGACAAGCAGGGATAGAGGGAGGGAGGGAGCTCAAGTTCAAGGTTGCTTCATTGATATTAAACTTTAAGTAATTTTAAACATTCTCATGGAGTAAAGAGATTTATAATTCCAGAGCAGGAAATTCTCTGTCCGTTCAGGAAAGAACAAGGAGCGGCCCAACAAGGACAACTTTTCTTTGCCCTGTAGGGTATGGGCTGGAGTTTGATTTGATTAAGAAACACCCACAAGTGAAGGGCAGGGGTTGGCTAGCGCGACACAATCTCATTTCCTTTCCTTACATAAACTCATTAGCAAAAACATTGATTAGAGTCCTTGCTCATGATCTACAGGTGTATTTCATGTTTTTGTCTGTCCCCCAATAGGGCTTGCCCTAAGGAGAGCTCAGTGAGAGCAGTGCTGATAGCCAGTCATCAGGACAACACTTAGAACATTCCAAAGACATCAGGTCACCGCCCTTGGGCTGGCTTTAACCCTGAAACCCTGAAGCACAGGGCTGGGGCCTGCTGCGGCCTGGTTTTCTCATCTCATCACAGCCCCAGGCACACACTTTCAGTGTCCCAAATGCCTAATTCTCACCCATAATTGGGAATGTTTATGCTACATCCTGATCCCATTGTATGTCTGTGCATAATGTCACTAGGATTGTGGTTCTGTTCATTCCTAATGACTTTATGGTGTTTGGTTAACCTTGCTGTGATACGGCTGTTGCCTTTGGAGTTGTAATTGCTATTGCTAATTGAGAAAACCTGGTGATAGATTTAGGCACATTGACCGCCATTATGTGGGCGGGGCACAGTGGCCATCCTTAGAAACTAGATGGCACAGAATAGCTTTAATTAGACATGACTAACATCAGGGTGAAGTTAAAGCACACTGAAAGGCGCACCATCTTGCTTGATCTTGAGAAGGGAGGGGCGGCCATAGTTGCCTCTAAGAGTTTTTCTCTTTCATTTTAAAACGCGTTTGGCTTTGATTTAGGAATAAGGAGCTGAATATTTTCCCCTTGTTTGGAGAAGTCATTCTGTGAGGTTTATGGTCAGCAATATGGAAAGGTAAAGATGATCATTTAGACACTTGGAAAGCCCAGGAGAGCTGTTTGCTCTTTCCCATTGTTAGAGGCCAAACCTTTCCTAGTTAAAAAGAACTAGGCATGGTGCTGTGTGGCATGGATCTTATCCTTCTCTGAAATGTCATTTGTTTAATGAGGATCCATATGACTGATAAGTGTGGCCCACATGTTAACATAAGGACAGTGATGATTGTCTTTAATGCTCTTATTTGTTAGTAATCTGAAACAAAGCCAAGGCACTGTCCTACACCTCACCATTGCAGAAAGCCATAACTCAGAGGGATGAGGATTCTTTTCTCCTGTGTCGCATCCCTGACTTGCCAGCTACCATCCCTGTTCAGACTCCTCCCTAACCTGCGCCTCAAGCACTTCTCTGCCCAGCTCACTGTCTCCGTGTTCTGCTGACCACCCTCATCCTGGTTCCTCCCAGGCCCTAACGCGGGTGGCCAGGGCCACAGTCAGCATCGCTGCCCCTCACCTTTCCTGCTCTTGGTGTTACCTTCTCCTGAGTTATCCAGGATTGAAATGTCCTTCTGCTTTCACACCTCTTTTTCTTAGCTTCTACATTTCATCAGTGTTAGTGGCATTTGATTTTTACTCTGTCTAGTCCTTCCATTTCTGAGCTGGATGTGCCTCCCTAATTCTCTCTGAACTACTGAAATAACCTGCTTGGTTGCCCACCTGCCTCCAGTCTCCCCACGTAACTGCTTTCTGGGAGCTGCCAGGGCGACCATCAAACACAGCTTTAATCATGTTTCTTCACTAGTCCCACACAAGATAAGATCTGAACCACTGAGGGAGCCTTACTGGGTCTCCACAAACATTCCAGCCCCAAGTCCCTTAATACCTTGGCACACTTTTATCATACTGGACGATGGAAGACTTTCTCGGCTTACAGCAGCACATTGGAGGTTCCTAGTAGACTGCTGCCTACAGTACAGAGTTTGAAATAAGAATTGGGCTCCAAACCTCAGTCCAACTCTTTCTAGATTCAAACTTTGTGAAAGCCTCCAACTTCTCTGAAACTGTTTCCTTGAAAACGATTTGTAGGAATTTCTCAAAGTTTGTTGTAAAAGCGAAATTAAGTGCTGGTAAATTATACAGCAATTTACTAGTGGAAAGAAGTATTTTTATTGGGTTGTTGGTAAAGAAAGCCAGAGGTCTTCAGTAAGTTGAGAAAGCCAGTGACATAAAGCAAACTTTAGATGAAAGAACAGACTCAATATAGAAATTAAAGTACAAAAGTTGGTCTGATACAGCAGCAGATTTAGACAGAAGGTCCCCTCCACTAATGCAGGCCATGTTTTCTACCTGCTGACTTAACTTGTGGTTATGAAAAAGGACGTGCTCAGTTTCCCTGGGCTCAGGTTTCAGGACACTGCTCTGGGTTTCAACCCACTCCCTGAAGTCTTAAGCCCCCCACCTATGTCTTCCCCTAGAGGAAAGTTAATGTTGCTAGTTAGACCTACTTTCAGCACTAACGGGGAAAATGAGACCAGAAGGGGCTGGCTTATGCAAACCCAATGGCTGGGCATGCTGAGTACAGAAGGGTTATATAACCCTGGTAGTTGAATGGCCTTCCACTAGAGGTGCTAGAGAGCACAGAATATTCTTGAATAAGTCTGGTGCATGTCATAGGGTCTGATGCATGGTCCAAGAAGAGACCGACTGAGCATGTGCAAGATTAATGTTACATAACTGGAAACCACCCCCTTAACTGAAATTAGATTGTGAAACTATAAAAGCCCAAACCCAGTAAAAGGTGGGGTCGTTACTCACTTTGCTGCATTGGTTGGCTGAGGTGTCTGTGCTTTACTTTGTATCAAACTTACTTTCAGCAAGCAGCTGCTCACTCTCTTGAGCCAGCCTGCACTTTGTACTGAGCTTTAAGTATGTTTCTCTTGCTTTTGTGTTAAACTTGGTGTGAGCCCTGCTTGGTCTCTGGAGCTAGGCTGTGGTCCCTCTGAAATCTGTGTCTCTTATACATTATATTAAACCTATTCTCACTTTGTACTGTGACTCTGCCCTTGAATTCTTTCCTGTGGCAGAGTCAAGAGTCTGGTAAGAGGACGGGGTGGGTTGAGGCTGGCTATTGGGCCCCTGGGACCTCACCTCTGACATCACTACTTATAATGGGTCCCTCCACTTTACAGGTCTCTTCCCCTTCAGCCCCTGAAGGATGCAGCTTCTGCTCTCTCTCTTACACACTAACAGTGTCCCCATCTTACTGGACTCTTCCCATTAGCATCCTGTATTAAAAGAGAAAACATCTTCTGCCCAAGGCGCCCTTTAGCCACTGCCCATGTCTCTCTTCCTGAGAGCTGTCTGATCCCAGTCTCTGTTTCTGCTCGTCCCAGTCTCTCTCAGGTCCACTAAACTGGTTGTCATTCTCACCACATCTGGAAGCTGCCCTCTGTACAGTCCCTGGTGACATGTGTACACATTGCTAAGCCCAGCGGTCAGTGCCCATCTTCATCTTATTTTGCCCCAAGCCACATTCTGTGCACTTGGACGCTGCCCACTCCTGCAGTCACGTGCTTGGCGTGGCCTCACTGACTCCACACCCAGGCTGTCCTCCTGCTCCGAGGATGCTCCTTCACAGGCTCCTCTTCTCTCTGACCTTTCCGTGGTGGGGGCCCCGACATGGTCTTGTCTCTCTGTTTCTCTGTCTACACTCCCTCCCTGGTATCTCCAATCTTAGGATTCTAAATAACATCAAAATGGTGAAGATTCCTGAATTAATACATCAAGCGTGGTCCCTTCAGCCTCCTAAAGAAATCTGCCTACTTGACACTTTTTCTGGGTTTCCAAAGGCCAACCAGACATGTATGAAACTGAATTTCTATTCTTATCCTCCAGACCTTCTCCACCCAATTTTTTCTATAATAATTAAAGATCATTCCAGCAATCCATTTACTTGAACCAAAATAAGGGAGTCTTTCTTGATGCCCTCAGCAAATCTTTTGGCAAACCTGGTGGCTCTGCCTTCAGAATGCAATCCAAATCACATTTCTCCACCTTCCTGCCACCACCCTAGAAAAAGCCACCATCATCTCTCACCTGGGTTATTAAATCAGCTTCCTAAATGATTTCTCTGCTCCCACACTCACCCTCCACTGGCTCTTCTCCATGCAAAAGCCTGAGTAAGCCTTTTACCATATAAGTCAGACAGCATTGCTCCTGCTCAAAACCCTCCAGCAGCATTGTAGAGCTAAGGCTGGGTCTGGAGCTGGGTCACAGACCCCTTGAGCCCATTCACAAACCCTTCACATGCAGGTCTATGAGCTAGGTAACTGGCAAAGAGGTCCTCGCAGCCTTGGTTGAAGAAGGAATAGTCTTTATTCAGGACACACATGTCTAGGAGCTAGGCAGTACAAAGAGAAACTCAGAAACTCAATTGCTACCAGCAAAGTCCAAAGAAAAACTGAGCAGCTGCCAGCAGAGTAAACATCCTCTATTTTTAGATGCAAGCTCTGCCTGCCAGCTTCTGCTTCACAAACTCAAGAACACACAATAGCAACAACTGAAAAGATACATTGATGCACATGTGCACTGACTCCCTCCCAACACAGCTTGTTTACAAGAAATGTGCTGCTCGACCCCCAACCAGACCTGTGCCCAGGGAGTCTGACTAAATTATCCTATTTTCCCCACAAACATCTTCTACAAGCTTCACTTGGAGCACCTGCAACCACATAATCTGAGTTGGCTCTTTGATCTCATCTCCTGCCCTCTTGCCTGTGCTCTCTGCAGTGATGACTCTTCACACATACCAGGCCACTCCTACCACTGGGCCTTTGCACTGGCTGAACACATGATGGCCTGGAGCACATGATCCCTTGTACTTCTGTCCCCTTTCAAGTCTGCTCAAATGTTACCTTCCTGGCAAGGTCTATCTCAACCACATTAACAATTCCAGCTCCCCCTCCTGGGGCTACTGACATGTCTCATCCCACTCCTCCCTAAGTCCATGGCACTTACCACCTTTTCACACTCAGTGCAATCTTCTTCTTTGTTGGATTTGTAGACTCCATTCTTCCCAGGACTATAAGTGCCATAAGAGTGGAGACTTTTTACCTATTTTATTCTCAAATTCCCTCCAATCCTGGAGGCTGACAAACAGTACATAAATGCTACTGAATACTTTAATAAACTAATGAATATTTCACTCATTCAGTAAGCAGTAGGGAACATGAAAAAATTTTCAACAAGTGTGGTCTATGGTCCAAACCATGCTTTAGAATTATTTTCAGGTGGTTGAGTTCTTGAAAGATCTCAGACTGTCTCAGTCACTGTAGCTACCTACACAAAGCCCTTAAAAACTGTATATTTTTTGAAACTGGAAATAAAGGAAAATTATGCAACAACTAGGTCACAAAGAGTTTAATTTTTCAAAGAAGAAAAATAATTCTTTACCTCTTTCAAAAAAGTAAAATAAAACTTCTGGGGAGTTATGTGAGGTATCCCAGTGAGTAGAATTAGAGAAATAAATTCATGACATGAGAATCACACTTAGGTGCTCTGCTAACTCCAAATTCATAGGTATGATTACGCATGAATGTTTCTCATATACAAGAATTTATCTTCAAAAGGTGAAAAGGCAAATCTTCTCCTATCTCACTCAAAGTCTCCATCCAACCCTTTCACAATATTTGTTAACCAAGCACCATAATCGGTAGAAGTGGAAAATTTATAATTCAGTCCATCTCGGGCCTTCCGTCAGCATATTTTCAGGATATATGTCATTCTTCCCAACACACCTTCCTAAGAAATACCCTGTGTCAGGGTGAACAAAGTAAACCACAGCCTCCTCCTGTGACAGGAGTAGAGGAAATTTGCATCTTCCCGCCCGTGTAAGCAGGACGCTCGCTTCCATGGGTAGTGATCAGAGTCTACTTTGGAGATTGAAGGAAACTCTTAGAATGGGATTTCTGTTTCTTTGAGGTTCACCTTTAAAAAAAATAGCACCACAAAACATTGACTTATCCAAGTATGACACATAGGTCACTAATACTAAGAGCTCTCAGGTATTTGAGTTGGACATTCCTGAAGCATTCCTGCATGACACCTTGCTCAAAACAGCAGTTTTCTTGGTTTCTGCTCTCTATGCAATCACCTCCCAGAATAATGCTTTAGGAGCAGAAATCAATGGTCAAAAATGTTCAAAGCCAAAAATAATCATCACTTTGTAAAGAAAGAAAAGCTTTTATTTTACAAGGAGGCTAAGAGGCTTACCAACCACCTGCATAATGAGGCTGTCACTGGGTGAAAATGACACCTTGGTCTCTTTCTTCCTGACCCTTTGTTCTCTCCACCACACTAATACACAATACCCCAAGAGAAGCACAATCAGGGGCCTTCAGCCTTTTATCCCATCACCTGAGAAGGTTCTTCCTGTAACACTGCCGTCTTCACCAAAAATGTACTGAGGAGCTACCAGGCACAAGGCACATATACACCGGACAGGAAGGAGGGGATATGAAATCAGGTCACCTGTCACAACGTGGCTCCAACCACCTGGAGAGCCAGTCCAACTTCTGTGTGGCATCCGCTGCTCTGTCCAGTCAAGGAGAGGGACATACTATGAGTTGTTACATGCAGAGACTCACTGAAGGAGGCATGTCTATCCCTGTTCTCATGACTAACAAAACATGCAAGCCTGGCCCTTAAATAACCTCATGTTCAGCCACTTACTTCTGAGTGTGCTTTCCAGAGAGTGCGAGAAGGCAGCCCCGTCACAGCCAGCACGCAGGGACTGCAGAAACCCACAGCCTGTGTTACCGGGGGCCAGGTGTGGAGCAGGTCGTTTAGGAGAACAGCATCCATCAGGCAGAAAGGAGGAGTCCAGGCTGAGCCCCCACCCGCAGCAACACCGGGCACACCCTTCGTGAGCTCTGAAGGCCTTGTGTGGCCTGACCACATGCAGGTGTGCAAGATCACCTGTGCATGCACGGGCCCAAGTCACGACAGGATGCACTCCACATCGTAAACACCCCACCTGGCCTGTCCTCCCCACGCTGGCTCTGATGCCACCTCAACTTCTCCTCTAAGTCTAACTGCTCCAGCCCTTAAATGAGCTTCTCTCGCTCCTCCTGTAGGCATGGCCAGCCAAGTCACACAGTTTAACTCCTAAATGTTCTCTGATTCCTTCATGCATACCTAAACCACCAACCAGGGACTCTGTGGAACCCCTCACCACCTGCATAGTCTGAGGCCATTATTTAGGGATTTGCACTGATGAGGAAATAATCTTCCTCTGTTTCCCCAAGTTTACATAGGTGGGGTCTTTTGTCAGACATGCCCTTGTGAATACTGTCCATCACAGTGACTCTGAAGGCTATTTAAAGCTGTAGATTCATATCCACATACCAGCCAGCTGCCAAAAATAAATAAATAAATAAATAAAATAAAGCTAGAGATGGCTGATGTCAAATTTAAAACTCCACTTGACCACATTATCTCAACCATTATATGAGGGTACTTCAAAAAGTTCTTGGAAAAATAGAATTAAAAGATAATACAAATCCTTTCATGAATTTTTTGTAGTACCCTCATATTTCTACCTGAATAGTTCAAGCATAAAAAAAAGAACCTTAAGAAATCAAAAAGAGGAATAAATTTTTTTTTAAAAAATGCTTTTGGGGATGACTTTAGAAAATCTCAAAGATGTTGTTTTTTAATCTCTATTCAGTTTTCCAAATGCACCACCATTCTTGCTGTAGGTGGACACTGGAGAAAAGCTTGGCTCTGACCCCAGGTTACTCACAGGTCACTGGTGTGGCACAGGTAGGGGACAGCCTGCCTCTGTATTAAGGGTTCCAGGGCTTCCTACCCAGTCTGCGCCAAAATGATGGCTCTTTCAATCATGTCTTGTAGTAGGATGAAGATGTAGTTATATTTGAACCCATCAGCCAGTAGACTCTCAGGATGAAACTTCCAAGAAGGGTTTCATGTCCTCATGCTGTATAAGACACTGGTCCGAATCATGTATGTGACACGGGGCAGGCAATTTGAGAGACTCTGATCTGAAGTTCTTGCTGGCTAAGGAATTGTTGAATATAACAGCTAATGGCAGAAAAGGAAGAATAAAGCATCGTCACAACTTAGGCAGGGGCCCACACCATGTCCACACTGGGTCAGATTGGACAGCTGGCAGGACTGTGAGGCTGGGCACAGCCCTCCACTCCTGCAGGAGCAGGACCAAGCCACACGATGGGAGGTAAGCTTGAACCAAGACCTCCTGAATTCCAGTCCGGTGCTTCTCATTTTTAATAAAACCATACTGTGGTGTCATCCATACATAGAAATCACTTGTTTTTCATTTTTTGCAGGACTTGACAAATTACATGAGGCTGCTCAAATAATCAGGCATTCCTGCTCTCGAGTTACAGCTGTAACTCAATGTATAGAATCCATGTGTTTGGGTTACTTATTACTCATAAATATGAAGCTACTTCAAAAAAGTTTGTGAAAAGATGTTTATTATCTTTTAATTGCATTTTTGAAGTACCTTCATATTCTATTTTCTGTCACATGGATTCTTTAAATTTCATGCAAAAAGGCTATTATGGGATGAATTGTGTCCCTCACCAAAATTTATATGTTGAAGTCCTAATGTCCAGTACCTCGGAATGTGACCATATCTTGAGATAGCATTTTAAAAGAGGTAATCAAGTTAAAATTAAAATCAAGTTAAAATGAGGCCATTAGGGGCCCTAATGGACTATGAGGGTGCCCCTATAAAAAGGGAAAATTTGGACACAGAGACATACTTAGGAGGAAGATAATAAGCTAATAAGGTGATATGAAGAGACACGGGGAGAAGACGGCCATCTACAAACCAACAAGAAGGGCCTAGAGAGGATCCTTCCCTCACAGCCTGCAGCGGGAGCTGAGAGACACCCTGACCTTCCAGCTTCCAGAACTGGGAGATAACAGATTTCTATTGTTTAAGCCACCCAGTTTGTGACACTTTCTTACAGCTTCCCCAGCAAACTAATACAAAAAGCTCAATAAAAAAATAACCAAATGTTTATTCAGAAAGAATAGAACACGTCATATAGATGAACAATGAATAATGGCGTTGAACTGGCCATTGTTTTTTCTCCTCTCCTCAACAAGACATCAAGACACTATGATAAAAACAAAGGTGATAAAGGAAATTCCAGTATAACTTTAATAAGGAAAAATGTAATTTAGCATGTGAGATTTTACCATAAAACAATGTCATAAAACAGTAAAAACATGTGGAGAGTAGCATTTGTCTCCAGATGGTGAAAATGCCATTAGTCACTAAGGTATGGGGCATACCTTTTCATTAACTCAATGCAAACATTTCTGCTTATTTTATATTTTATCTGGAAAGCATATCTTTCTGAGCCACCTTTAGGGAGAAATATGCAAAATGACAACTTATTTGAGCTGATGCCTTTGTGAACATATTTTTTTCATTGACTACTTACTGCCCAGAAACTTATTCTGCTGTATGAGTTCATGGGCTTTAGTCTCCAGGGTGTCAACAGACTCCACAGTGTGGAAATGGTTCAATACCACGCAGGAAGAGAGGTTGACCAAGACACAGCCCAAGAAATGGAAGCGTCCAGCCCCTGTGTGGTTAAACATCTTGTCCAGCATCCCTCCTGAGGAAAGTAAACAAATCAGGATGTGTCAACTCCTGTTTCACCGCAGCACTTACTGCTTATATAGTAGAGATCGTGCAAATGAATTTGAAAATGAGTATAAATTCCTTCATTAAAAATTGCTCAGAAGAGTCAAGTTTTGATCATATGCAAAATTTGCTACTTATTTGCTGAGTGTAAACTCTCCCGTTCTGGATGTAATTTCTATAAAAATGATACTTACATATAAATGAAAAGGAAACAGTTAAAGTACAGAGGGTGATGCTGCAGCCCAAGGAACAAGAGAGAGTGGGAGACAGGAGCAGGAGAGCAGAGGAAGAGTCTACAAGTCATAGGGAAGACCTTTGCATGAGAGGTCAGCAGCAACGACATAAAGATAATGTTCCAACCTGGAGTCAAGTAATTCTAAAAAGAAAAAGAAATTTTTAAATGCCTTCGCTGAAGCAGCAGGCATTTTGTGAAAGTCATTTTACAACATTAATTTTGCAAAGACAATTATCGAGGATCTCAATGATCACTGACATTGAGGAGACCAAATCCTTGTGTAGCCCCTGTCCTGGATTTGTGCACTTGAAACTGAAACATGGCAGTAAATAAAAGTTGGCAATATCTGGCTCTGGAAGTTCAGCATCAAACATTTTTGAGGGCAAAACACTAAGGATGTCTCAGTATCTTTGCCTGTGCTTGAGGAATGAGCTGGAAAAACTAAACAATCTGGAGTAAGGCAGTATGGGAAGAGTACCCATAACACTGCCTAGAGAGGGGACATGACATGAATGATTACAGAATCAGGGGGTTGCTCTGGAGGAGGCCCGACCGGCGGGAGATGCCATCACAGCCCCAGTGTCACCCCATCACCATAAGGTTGGAAAGTGAGCTCCCCACCTTGGTGGTGCAAAAGGAAGTGGTCCTGCTATGTCCTGTGCTGTAAGAGAGCTGCTCATCTAGTCCATGTGATATTTACAGCAGAGGGGTCTTCACCCACCCTAGACCTACAGACATGAAGGAGCTAGGTTGCAACTAACCCCCACCAACTCCAAATCCATCAGAATGAAAATTACTATCCACTTCTGGGAAACACCAAGTCTGAAAGAAACAGAAGCACGATTAGACTTTTCCAAGAAAGGGCTCACAAGTACATATGACACAATCTTTGCAACACCTTTTAATTTCACTGAAGTAAATTATATATTTTAGAGCAAGTATTGGGTGACTGATATTTTAGTTACATGTTATTTTGCTTAAATATATGAGTGCATTCTCTATTGCTGGTGGTCTTTCCTGGGAACATGGTAATCAGGCAACTTGGTGGGCAAGGCCATAGTCAATGCTTTGTGGTCAGGGCTCCATGGTGAGGGCTCCACGGCAAGGCTCTGTGGTCAGGACTCTGTGGTCAGTCTCCATGGGCAGCACTCCATGATCAGGGCTCCATTAGCCTGCTTCACTGAGGGTCCAGGGATGAGTGCACACTACACAGACCACAAGTTGCTCACTGTCATCTCTCCAAGTTCCCACATGTTTGTCCCCGAGGTGGCATGGCAGCATTAGTCTCCCCTGAGAGCTGCCTCCACCACTCCTACTCACTCCCCTCCTCGACTAGTCTTCTCTGAGCTCCCAGATCTTTCTGGATTACTAGCTACCTAGCTACCTCCTTGGTAAGAAAAATATCTTTTCCATCCACCAACTCCAGGAAAAAACAAATAAAACATGTTGTCTTTCCCAGACGACATAGAGAAGTGTTGTGATCCTTCAGCCACTTGACCCTTCTCGACCTTCATTGCTCACTGCTCCTCAAAGAAAAAGTTATTTGTTGTTGTTGTTGTTACTGCTCTTGTCATGTTCCAGGAATTTCCAGATCTCAGGACAGGACACAGGTGTAAGGACTTGGAAAGGCTGGATTTCAGATGATTAAGCTTTTGCTAAATATCTACAATACTGAGGTGGCATTGTCTGAGTGTCAGTCATGTGCCAGGCAAATTCTGGGTATTTTATGTGTTGTCTCACTTAATACTTACCTCTATAGAAAGTGCAATTGGCATGTTCATTTTGGCATGTTTCATTGGTGCAGGAATTAAGGCACAAAAAGTAACAACTGATAATCAAAACCTGACTCAAACATTGCCATCTAGCTTTGGAGCCCACCTTCTTACAGCTACACCAGGCTGCATTTATACTGGGTGAAACCATGTGAAACTGCTGCTTAAGGTATGTGAAAAAACCTCACATTCCTGGAATTCCATACAGCCCTGACAGACACACAGTAGAAAGACTACATGATCTGCAGTCCAAAGAACTGGGTTCCTGGTTCCACTAAATATTACAGGGCCTTGAAGCCAGTCTCTAGGCCCCAGCCTTATCATCTGTATTTTAGAAAGAATAAAAATTCTGTTGCAGTTTCTCAGGGAGAGATAACAACAACAACAAAAAGTCTATGAAGCTGTTACTGAACTGTTAAGCAGGAGATCTATTAACTATTGCCATTGGAACTTACACACATATTCTCACAGAAACACCACCTTGATTCACAATTTGGTAGACCCCAAAGCATCCAGTTAAGTGAAGACAGTCAAAGTGGATTTACAGAAGTATAAAACCAGTTCATCGGACAGAACAGTGAGAAGAGAACAGCTGCAGGGGCAGCTCTCCGATTGCATCGACAGTGAAGACTGCAGTTTTCACTTCTCATCCAGCTTCACTGTCAACAGTTTGTATGATTTAAGGCAGGAAGGACCTTTGGCTGTTCAGATGACACAATCAGAGAGAAAGTAGATGGACCCCCAGGGTTGGGGTCTTCTGCCTCAGTGTGTCCTGAGTCACCACAACTGGGACAGTATTTCCCACTTCAGGTGCAGAAACATCCACCACAGAGCATCTCAGGGTCCCTTGGAAATGTTCTGAGCCTCGGAGTGGCTCGGATGGACACCAGCAAGACCTTTTCCTTGACACTGATGTGGCAGTCTCTAGGGGGCAGCTAGTGTCTGGACTAGCCCCCCCTCACTGAAGAGGTCATGTGGTATTGGTATAAAGAGTTCCTCTTGGTGTGGAGCCCATTTGGCCAGGACATGGAGACATAAGGTCTCTGGGCCTTGAGGTCTAAGGGTCAGATGGATTTGAGGTCTGCTCACCACTCCCTAGTGGGCAGCTGTGGCTGTCTAACCCTTGTCCTCCTTATGAAATGGGAACGATAATACTCTGCTCCATAATGAAATAGAGCAAGTAACACATTTGGCACTCTCTGTGTCTGCTGCAGTGAGCACTAAATAAATGTTCTCTAGCAACGCTGAGCAAAAAAAAAAAAAAATAAAGCTGGAGGCATAACACTACCTGACTTTAAACTATACTATAATAACCAAAACAGTATGGTACTGGCCTAAAAACAGACACACTGATCAATGGAATAGAATAGAGAATCCAGAAATCAGCCCACACACCTACAGCCATCTGATTTTTGACAAAGGCACCAAGCCTATACACTGGGGAAGAGACTGCCTCTTTAGCAAATGGTGCCGGGAGAACTGGTTATCAATATGCAGGAAAATGAAACTAGACCCATACCTTTCACCATAAACTAAAGTCAAATCAAAATGGATTAAAGAATTAAATATACTCCCTGAAACAATAAAACTTCTTAAAGAAAACATAGGAGAAACAATTCAGGAAGTAGGACTAGACACAGACTTCATGAATACTACCCCAAAAGCATGGGCAACCAAAGGAAAAATAAACGAATGGGATTATATCAAACTAAAGAGCTTCTGCACAACAAAAGAAACAATTAACAGAGTTAAAAGACAACCAACAGAATGGGAGAAAATATTTGCAAAATATACATCTGACAAAGAATTAATATCCAGAATATAAAAGGAACTCAAACAATTCTACAAGAAAAAAAAAAAAAAAAGCAACCCAATTAAAATATGGGCAAAAGAACTAAGTAGGCATTTCTCTAAGGAAGATATGCAAATGGCCAGCAGACATATGAAAAAATGCTCAACATCACTCAGCATCCGGGAAATGCAAATCAAAACCACACTGAGATACCATCTCACCCCAGTTAGGATGGCTAAAATCCAAATGACTCTGAACGATAAATGCTGGCAAGGTTGCAGAGAAAAAGGAACTCTCATACATTGTTGGTGGGACTGCAAAATGGTGCAGCCTCTATGGAAAATGGTATGGAGTTTCCTCAAACAATTGCAGATAGATCTACCATAGGACTCAGCTATCCCACTTCTGGGAATATACCCAGAGGAATGGAAATCATCAAGTCGAACCTGTTCCCCCATGTTCATCGCAGCACTCTTTACAATAGCCAAGAGTTGTAACCAGCCCAAATGTCTATCATCGGATGAGTGGATACGGAAAATGTGGTATATCTACACAATGGAATACTACTCAGCTATAAAAAAAAATGAAAGGGCCGACCCCGTGGCACACTTGGGAGAGTGCGGCGCTGGGAGCACAGTGACGCTCCTGCCGTGGGTTCGGATCCTATATAGGAATGGCCGGTGCACTCACTGGCTGAGTGCCGGTCACAAAAAGGACAAAAAAAAAAGAAATACTGCCATTTGCAACAACATGGATGGACCTTGAGAGAATTATATGAAGTGAAACAAGTCACGTACAGAAAGAGAGATACCACGTTCTCACTGATTGGTGGGAGATAAAAATAAATAAATAAATTCACACACACACACACACACACACACACACACACACGCACAGAGAAACCGGGGGGGAACAGACAAAACAACTACAATTCCTTGAAGTTGACATGACAAGCAAACAGAAAGGATATTGTTGGGTGGGAGGGGGGAGAGGGAGGAGGGAGGGAGGTTTCAGTGATGGACCACAATAATTAACCACATTGTATATTGACAAAATAAAATTTAAATAAATAAATATATAAAATAAATAAAGAAAGAAAGAATCAGAAAAAAAAATTTTTAATGTTCTCTAGTATTGTGGTTATTAATATATAAAATTGATTTCCAGTAGAGGCACAGATAAAATACGTTGCCTTTCTCTTGCTCTAGACCTCATATATTGGCTCACGTAACACTGCACAGTCAAAATGATGTGCTGCGAGGAAGGTGGATTTCCAGGATTCCCTCTCCCCTACCCCACCAAGATGGAAAGCTCAGAGCCCCAGCTTATCTGCTGTGGAGTCACAGGAGGCAGGGGTGGGCAGCTGGCCTGGCTTAGCTGATTCTGGGGCAAAGCTGACACCAGTAAATTTGTTTATTTTTCATCCATTTTCTTCACCTGTTTCCTTCTCGAGGATCTCTCAAACCACCCTTGAGGGGTAACTGCAGCAAGCAGGGCTGACTGGTGCTGTGTTGTGTGGCCATTCTCCAGTGCTTCCACCATCAGGCTCTAGTGGAAGAGGAGGACAGAGAGGGTGGTGGGTGGGCAAGGAGAGGACAGAGATCCTGCACAAGCCTTTACAGGACAAAATGTGAAATCACACTTCTTCATGTGCAAAACTTATATTGCATTGTCCTACCTATCTCTCATTTGTTTTAACATAAAATTATGCCTCACTTTCCCCAAAATGTTGAGGCAAAATTGATGTCTTTGGACAATTCATTATGTGTACTCACTCCATAGCTTTCTATGGGCCCTGGAACTCTGCCTGGCACCTACTCAGAAGCACTGGTGTATCAGGTCGGGAGACATTTTTATGTGAAATGCTACTGTAAGGAGTGGTATTTATGGGGTATGCAGGGATGGGTTGAAAACTCCTCTGGGGATTCTGTTGTTTTCTTAAACAGTATGAGAATGAGGCTAAGCCTGGCCATTCCTATGTGCAAAGAAAGCCCTGGGAGCCACCAAAAAGCAAGACCCATGAGAAATGTGGGCTGGCATATGCCCGCCTGGAGGCATAGGGGTGGCATCGTCTCTGCTGTGACTGCCACGGGGCAGGACAATGCTGCTGCAAAGCCAGCAAGACACAGCCTTGACCCTATAGCAATTCTACTATTTATTCCATGATTTCCACTGGGAAGTTACTTAATCCGTCAAAGTTTCCATTTCCTCATCTGCAGTGTGAGAAAAGCAAAATTACCCATGTGGTTGTTGGGAAAATTAAATAAAATATATGTATAAACTGATGTTACAATAAATGCTCACTGAATGCTAACTATTATCACATTTGCAATTGCTAAAGAAGAGAGCTAGGCTTCAACCAATTACTTTTATTTAATTCCTTCACTTGAAACTACATAAAAGTAGAAAAAAGGAGATCAAAGTGTACACTGTGCATTGTGAGAGGCTTGATTTTTTTTTTCATGGAGAATTAGAAAGTGTTAATTTTACAGGATGGGGCAAACTGGGGACATTTTTGTATTGCTGACTGTCATTTGGAATCTGTTGCTCTGTAAGTGTGCCTAAGTAAGCTTGGTTAGACAATTTAACTGTGTATAATTCCAGATGTTAAATATAGTAAAGAGTGACTTGACTTCAGTATAGTGTGGCTTTAATTATCTTTCAGAGGAAGAATCAAAGCTACTTTTAAAAAAGGCCTTAAGGAGCTAAATCATGTATATAACTGGGAGACATACTTGCATATGTATATGTGTGGATCTGTGTGGATATATATATTTATATATAGAGAGAGAGTGAGAGATAGACAGACATATAGATACAAGGGCGCTTCAAAATGTTTGTGGAAAAATAGAATTGGAAGATAATATGAATCTTTCCATGAACTTTCTGAGGTGCCCTCAGATATATATATACACATATTTATGAATAAGGTTAGGAATTAGAAAAGCCAAATCTGACTAAAGGATTTGCAACCCCAAGGTGCCTGCCCCTAAAAATTGTTTTCAACAGGTGACTGCATCCTATTGCTCTACACGAGGGCTTCTCAGCCTTGGCACTGTGGACACCTGGAGCCCATAATTATTTGTTGTGGAAGGTCATCCTGTGCATCACGGGATATGTAGTGTCACCTATGGCCTCTCTACCCTCTTGATGCCAGTAGCACCTCAACAGCTGTGACAACCAGAAATATCTCCAGACATTGCCAAATGCCCCCTGGGGGACAAAATCACCCTCCGTTGAGAAGCACTGGTATAAACTGAATCTCAGTACGTTCCACCCATATAAAAAAACTTTCAGTCAGATTCTAGTGCCTCATTCTTAACATAAACCAACATTTAAGGAAACCCTTCAACATGTAAAAGAGAATTCAAAATAAATAACAAAACAAAATAACAAAAAACAGTAACAGCAATCAAAAGATAAACCTAAAGATAAAAATGACATTAGTTTTTAAGTGGAGGTTAAAAAAATATATCAAAGAAATAATGACAGGAAAATTTCTGACAATTGACGGACAATAGTCTTCAGATTGAAAGGACCTATTGAGAGCATTTCTGCTTAGAGTAATGAAGAACAACTTGTTGCAGACAAATTTTCCTGCCATGAACAATTAAAAAAAACAAACGACTTAAAAAATCTATATGAAGGCTACAAAGAGCCAGCAAAGACTTAAAGGTCTGAGATCCAAGAGAAAAGGGAAGCATATTGTAAGTGCTGCTGCCACAGACAGAGAAGCAGAGCCTCCTGTGGTTCCTCAGGGCTCTGAGTTTAGGGTCGTGCGAGGATGTGGGCCTTGATAAACACCATCTGTTTAGCGGAAATTTCTCCTCACCCCAATAGGGCTACTCCTTAGGAGTACTGGGAAACTAAAAACTTCCCTTGTACAACCGAAGCCCATGAAACCGCTCAGTCTCTGATTATATTAAGAGAATGTAGCCCCACCCTAGCTCTCTGCCTAGGAGAAAGGAAAAAAACATCTGGAGGCAGATAACATCATCAAGACACTCAAATTTATTTCTATAATTTTTCAAATGTAATTATTCAATGTAAAAAATACTTAATACTCCTGGAGGTAAGAGAGAATAACCAAAAACCAAAAGAAAAATGAACTATGGGGCCAACCCCGTGGCGCACTCGGGAGAGTGCAGCACTGGGAGCACAGCAGCGCTCCCGCTGCAAGTTCGGATCCTATATAGGGATGGCCGGTGTGCTCACTGGCTGAGCGTGGTGCAGCTGGTCACAAAAAAAAAAGAAAAGAAAAGAAAAGAAAAAGAAGGAAAAATGAACTATGGAAATAGACTCACAAAAGACTCAAATATTATAGTTAACAACATGCATGTCAAAAATGTTATTGTGTCCAAATATTAGATGAAAATAGGGGAAAATTTCAGCAGAGAACTAAAAACTATAAAAAATAAAATTTAAATTTTCAATGGAAAATACAATAAAATAAAGAACTCCATGGGTATGTTTAACAGCAGATTAAGCTCAGCTGAAGAGAGGATTAGTAGAGTAGAAAACTTGTAAGAAAGAAATTTACAAACTGAAGCATGGGGAGAAAACAAAAGGTTAGAAAACAGAAAATGAAACAAGTAGCATTCAGATACTGTGAGAAGTTTTTATTGTGTTTCACTGGAGTTGCAGAAAGGAGCAGAGAGACAACTGCAGAGAAACAACATTTTAAGAAATAATAACCAAGACTTTCCCCAAATGTGAGATATCAAGCCACTGATTTAAGAAGTGCTACAAAACCAAAGCAGGATTCTCATTAAACAACAACAACAGCAACAAAAACACCTAAGTAAGCCCTAGCAAAGAAGCTGGAAAGAAAAAGCAAGCAAGCAAGAAGGAAAGAAAGAAAGAAAAAGAGAAAGGGAGGGAGGGGAAGAGGAGACGGGGAGGGAAGAAGGAATGAAATTAAATACGAAGAGATGAAAATATAAACATCTCAAACATAGTTTCAATATGAAATAAAATACATCATCAAGAAATATAAAGTTTAAATCTATGAAACTTAAAGGAGAAATAGACAAATACATAATCATAATGGGAAATGTAAACACACACCTGTGAACTAGTAGAACAAGCAGACGGTGAGAATACACAGGATTATATCCAACAATTGCAGAACTATTGCATACAGGAACCAAAATTGACCTGGGCATTAAGCAAGTTTCAATAAATTTCAAACAAAACGAAATCGTACTGATTGAATATAATCTCTGACCACTGTAAAATAAAGCTAGAAATCAGTTACACACAGATAAATAGAAAAATCCCAATTATTTAGATATTAAGCTATCAACTTGCAAATAACCCAAGGGCCAAAAGAGAGAGAGAGAGAGAGAGAGAAATTACATTATAAATTAAAATACGTTTAATTGAATTATAATGAAAATACAACAGATCAAAACCCAGGAGATGCAGTTAAGGCAATGCTCAGAGGGAAACGTATACTCACGAGTCTATACATACATAAAATATTAAATAGATGAGAAAAGAAGACGAGGTGGAAGTCAATGATCTAAGTACTTGTCTTGAGTTACAGAAAAAGGCAAAAGGCAACAAACCAAAGGGAGTAAAAGTGTGGAACCAATAACGAAAAGAGCAAAAATTAATGAAATAAAAAACAAACAAGTAAACAAGGCAAAACTTTTTTATTTTCCTAAAAAAGACTAAAAGAATCAATAACCACCTGAGAAGACCAATCGAAAGAGAGAGAGGACAGAAATTAAAATTTTCAGAAATGAAATTGGGGATATTTCTATATATTCTTCAGGAATAAACATAACTTTACTGACTAATATTACTTAGGAAATGTCTCTGTCCTGTCTTTTTCAGGGTGATGTTTGCGACTATAAACCCACAAAACATGGTAATAACACAAATGTGAGGAGGACACAGAACCCAGGGATCCTGGCCTCCCGCTCAGGGGAGCAGAGAGGAGAGTCCTGGGGAAGCCGTGGGCGAAGGGCCACCCTTCCTCGCCGGAGCTTGAGGAAGGCCCTGGGTGGGTGTCCTCAGACAAGAGGACCTGACCCAAGCACAGTCTCCTGGCACACTGCGGGCAGGGGCCATGGACAGCACATGTTACATGTACAAGCAAGAGAACATCAAACTCTAGGGAAAGGGAAACATAAAACAGGAAATTTCACGATAAGGCACAGCCTGGCTGTGCACTGAACAATATGTATCTAGTCATAATGTTTTACGACAACTAAAATGGTCATATAAGTACAGTGGGAACAACCGGGTGGAGAAGTGATGGGGGAAGAACTAATTCTGCACCTTTCATAACAGGAAATCAATTGATAATTCCCACAACAAGTACATCAAGAAATACTACTATAGGCATCTCCTTTAAGGATAACAACCAATCTGGAAGAAATTGATTAAAAAGTTTAAAGTAATTTATACTAGGGTGTGAAAATGGAAGAGGAAGGCTGAGTTAGGGGACTCTTTTTTAGTAACAGAGTCAATATTTGTGGATATGAAGAACCTTTGGAATCCAGTTAATTTTTTAAAAAACAGGTTACAAAATGATGTGGACAGAATGATCGTTTTTATGAAAATACATATATCTATGTTCCATCTGGAAAAGAATTCCAAGGTTTTTACAATAGCTATCTGTGATGAGGAGATTATGGGTGGGTTTTTTTTTTTTTTTTTTTTCTGGCTTACTTGTATATTCTGATGTTTCTATAACAGACTTATACTGTTTTTCTAATAAGCAAAACATTATTTTTAAAAGTTATATAATGAATAAAAATGACAGCATGATTGAATAAACATTTCTAGGAACTGCATCAATATAACTTCAACAGTTATTTTACCCCAGTCTCCAGATACTGGTTATAGGATGAAGAAATGTATGTACAACCTAGGTATAAAGTTAAAAGGATGCATGCACTAAGGAGAGTTAATTCTTTAGCTAGAGAGTTACAGAAGGAGGTTTCATCTAGTCTGGGACCAGTCCCCCACCACCCCTGTCTTTACCCTGTGCCTGTTCCCAGGGACTGTGCAGGGTCGGATGGAAGATAACCATCATCCCAGCGCTGATGGCAGGAGCTTCCTTCAGTCTCCAGCACTGGGTGGCAGCAGGAAGAAGGAAAGAATCACACTTCACAGATCTCAAAATTCCATGTGAATTTCATATTCTGGGTCCCCACACACTTGAAGGAAAAGGTCTGAATTTCTGTTTTTTCCCATTAACTTTATAATAGAAGTACATAGGCCAGGAAACCTATTCAAAAGTTGTGCTGGTTCTTGGCAGCAATGTGTAGAACAAGGTGGTTCAAGTGCATCTCATGCTCTGAGACACTATTTACACCAGTGAAATGCACAGAAAGTCTCATGATGGGGACTCGGCTGTAACAAGCTTTCCTGTACAACTTCATTTACATACATAAATAAATAAATGTTCTAATTATTCAAAAAAATTATTTTAGGAAGTATATTTATTTTAATATATTACTAATCTTTCTAAAGTAGTAAATTTACCAAAAACATTTTTTTCCTGAAAGAAAATTGTGCTTAATAGAATGCCTTGCCTTTTCTAACCTTTGTGCCTCAGACAGATCTAAGCCCCTTTTCTGTCCACAGGCAGAGTGCCAAGATGCCAGGGACCTGAAACAGCCTGATCCCCTTCCTCCCCCATCTTCAGGACCCCTCCAGCTGGTTAGGTTCCTGAGAGCATTCCAGGCAGGCCTCTGACAAAGCCTGATTCTGACCCAGTGTCACTGTTTCTTAGCCTTGTCATCTTCCCCTATGCACTGTGTGGTGGGACCGGAATACATCATGCCCTTTCTAGATCCTTGCACTGAACTGGCTCTCCTTGTGTGTTCAGTAAATGTTTGCTAAACACCTAAATGAATTCATAGGTTCATTGACTGTAGAGGTACAATCATGTTTGCTAACTGATAGATTTCTTTTTTAAATCCAAGCTCCACATTTTCAAATCAATGCAACTGCTTTCAATTTACTGTTAACTCAATACTAATTTCTTTTATAATCTGGCTTCTTAACTCACAATTCTTTTATTTGAATCAGAAGCCTTCCTTTTTAACAAGTTCTTTCCTTGTCAAGCCCTGAATCAGAAAACTTCAAGTATGAACACACTTTGGAGTATATTTAGTTCAAGCCCTTCATGTTACAGATAAGAAATCAGAAACTGAAAAAGGAAAAGTGACTTGTTCACATCACCCAGCTACTTTGTGGCCAAAGTGGTAGGACCCAAGAGGCAGAGAGGCATTTGGGCAGAGGGACCTAACACCCCCATCAGCACACTTACCATATGTCTGGAGATTTTCGGTAAGTGTGTCCACATCAAAGTGCAACTGGCTTTCTACAAATTTCTTATAAATTTGTTTCCTAGAGCTTCCTAAAAGAAAATAATATAGCTTAAGAAAAATAATTGCAAAATTTCCTCTTGTTAAATAATACTTATTAGGCTTATTGCTTATTATTACTTTATTCAAAATTTCATTATGCAGAACAAAGACACAAGGTGAATCCACTTAGAGGTTCTAAAACATCACAATAAATAACAGGATAACATTCGATTAGGACTTTACCTTGAAAAATGTAACAATTATGTAAGTTTAGGTTAGAATTGCCATTATGCCACTAAGAGTGTAAACAAAGAATGAGCTTAGTGGTGACAGTCATCTCTTGAATGAATTGTCATTTATATCCTTTAATTGGCCTTCGATCTCCAGCCCTCAAATCTATTTTTCACGCTGCTTCCAGAATTAAAGTTTTGAAATACAGATGTGAAAATGTCATTCCTCTGCTGAAAACCTTCAATAGTTCCAATGTAATGAAGTCAAAATATCTTTCACATTCTTGCTTCATCTACCTTCCTAGTCCTTTTTTTCTCCCATTTGCCAACCTCTTAACAAAATACACACACACGCACGCACAATCCCCTGTGCTCTTAGCACACAGGTTCACTTGCAGTTTCTCAGACATGCTGTTTCATTTCTGTCTTTGAAAATGCTTTCATCCCCTGCTGTCCAATATGGTGGCCACCAGCTACAGGTGACCACTAAGCATTTGAAACATGGCCCGTCCAAAGTGAGATGTGACGTCACTGTGAAACAAACAATGAATTTCACATACTTTGTACCAAAAGTTAATGTCAAATATCTTATTAATACTCTTTCATTAAAAATTGTTACATGTTGAAATGATAATATAGTACGTATGTTGGGTTAAATAAAATATAATATTAAAATTTAAAGAAAAGAAGTGGTGATATTTTGGCAAATTTTTCTAACAAAACTATATGCTGATCTTTTACTTTCTATCAGATCCTCTCCTTTCCTTTCCATTACCTTTTCCACAGGACAGTTATGAAGAGGGGGTGACGGTGGCAAAAACACTGAAAAGGGACTTCAGCACTTCCCAGACTCCTCTCAACCCTCTGACATTCACGTCTTCATTGCTGGAAGCCTCATTCACTGCATAATTGGCACCATTCCTCTCTCATCACTGACGGTTCTAACTTTACCTCATTTGACAACGGTTTCACTACGGAGAATTCTCCAAAACTATTCTCGTCGCCTTACTGACCGTTTGCGCCTTCACTGTGCGGGTGGCGTGCGTGTGCATTCACTTGCATCGTGCTGCCACGGACCTGCAGCACCCGAGAGCCAACAGGAAACTGAGAAGCCAAACACTGATGCACCAGGCACAGCGCCAGGGCCAAGCAGGCGGATTAGCTTTGGAATGTGCATGTTCCTCAGAGAGAATTTATACAAGAGTACTTCAAAAGTTCAGGGAAAAATACAATTAAAAGATAATACAAATCTTTTCATAAATTTTTTGAAGTACTCTCTTATGTTATCCAGACTTTGTTTCACCACATAACTTTATATCACGGGACTCTCAGATTAGGAATTTTCAAGTAATGTACCTTCTGTACTTAGCTCTTTTATTTCTTATGTTTGCCTCATTACATATGATGATTCTATCTCATCTCATCTAAGGATGAGAAGATATGAAACCTGGGCATGAGTTATTTGCCAGACAATGTGCAGGGTACTTTATTATGCATTATGTCACCGAATCTCAATAAGATGCTCATGAGCAAATTACTGTCGCCTTTTACTGATGGGAACAAGAAGCAGAGCAAAGTCATGGGTATCACACAAAAGCACCAACGACCCCATCAGTGGCAGAACCAGGCCTCAAACACAAGTGTTGTCCCTTCTACAAACCCAAAGACACAACAAGCTTTTCCTAAACATGACCCCAATGTGACCAAATAGAGTAAAAACTTATGACATTTTATCCTATGTAAGATAGAAAGTTCTTCCAAATGATTGAACTTGTGATTTTAATTTCTGATGTGACTCCTACAGTCATGACAGCACCCAGCTAACCTATGCTATTCTCAAGGAGCTATAGCATTAGGCACTGCTTTCTGCTCTCACAGTACTTTGAATATTCCCAGTTTGGCACTTATAATATTGCATGTAATTATTTGCAGTTGCAGCAGAGACTTTATCAAAACCTAAACTATTTATTATCTGGCACATTATGGAAAAACTTTGCTGATCTCTGGATTAACAAACTAATCCATGAGCAAACAAGTTAAAGAAGAGTATTACAAAAAGAGCCAATGAGTACAGGCTGCCGTGAGAATGAGCACCGCAGCTCTTCTAATACAAGGAAGGACACTGACCAGGGCCCCGCTACTGTGCTCTGAGTCCATCTCAGCCTGTCCCAAGGCCACGGCTCCCACGGGCTGACAGTGCCACCACAGCAGGCCCACCCTTCAGAGCCACTAGCCTCTGCTGAGCCAATGCAGGACTCCCCCACTGATCACTGACTTTAGCTCCATGACTCCCGCAGTCTTTGCCCAATGTTCATTAAATTGCCAGCTAACCAGCTAGCTGTGCCATCAGTGCCACCACTCATGCCCAGCAGCTGCTGCCACACCTGGCCTGGGGAGTTGGCGGTGGGGCCAGCTCAGGGCCATGCAAGCGGGCACAACCCGAGCCCACAAGCACCCCAGCTTCGCTGTGCTATTCATGAAGCATGTTGGCCAGGAGCATGGACCCCCAGTAGAGAATGGTTCTTTGCATCAGAAGGAGTCAGTCAATGACAATGACTCTGAGCCCTACCTTTCTGGACAGTCAAATCAGAGTAACAGTTACCCCTTGATGAGCGATCCCTACCTGTCCGGCTGGTGCCCGCCGCCCACGGATTTCCTCATTCTCCGGTGCCTGGTCCACCTCAGGGGACCCTCCAATTCCATAGCTCACCACCTGCAGACAGCGCAGTAATGAGGACGATCATCTCATGCGTGACGCTGTTTTGGGGCAGCCCGGAGACCTGGGGAACAACATCTATCAGCAAAGGTTTAATTTTCCCCCTAAAGGCCCTGTGTTCTCAGGATGGGAGACAAGTGGATCTCAAGGGCAGCAGACTCAGAATCCAGCACATGGAAGCAGCTACCTTACCTGCCGGGCCGCCTGGGTGGCACGGTGGTTGATGGCCAGACAGGTTTTCACAGCAACACGCTAAACAAGGCCCCTGGGATGAACAGCCTGGAGCAGGGCATGGTTGGCCTGAAGATCAGGGATGCTACCACCTCTGCAGTCAAAATGGTGGGCTCCGTTGTCAACAACGTGGTGCTGACTGGTGTCCTTTCTGCAACAGTGGGACAAATGTAACATGCCAGTTTCAAAACCGACCTCATGGACGGCCATTGCCAGAAAGCCTGCAAAACCACAGCCTAAGATGAAAGCAAAGACTGGGCCTGTGATGGGAGGCACACTGCCCCCTCCACCCCTAAAGCATAAATGGACATCAGCATCTGGGATAACAAGGGGCTGCTGCCAAGGCCCCAGGCCCCCAGCCGACACTGGTCCCCTCAGGCTGTCCCCCAGCCCCAGCACAGCCTCTCCCAGCCCAGCCTCCCCCATCGGCCCAACCGTAATATCAGAGCCCTCAGCAGCCACCCCAAGCCGCTGGGTCGTCCCTCGCAGCAGAAGCGCAGCATGTGGGCAGAGTGGAAGACGTTTTAGGTTTGGTTCGGTGCTCAGGCATTCTTAGTTGTTTGCAGATCATTTTTAATTTCCCCCTTTTACTTCACTCGAGAATCCTAATGCCATCTTAAGTTTTCGTACCAATAATACTGAGCTTTAAAGTAGGATCTGGTAGTACAGTGTGGTGCTTGACACCCCCAATTGTGAATTTCACTGCGTGTGTCTTATCTTTTTCTTCCTGTTGAATGGGTAAAAAAATGCAAAAAACAAACAGAAAAAACTTTTAGAAAATGAGTTTGCTGTCATGTTTTGTGGAATGAGGGACCATTGAAGAACTTGCCACCACCTGGAGTTTGAGTTTAAGCATGAAAATTTTGCTGATGCCTGAAGCTCTAGCACACCGAACCTTCATGTGCCATTGTAGAGGATCTTCCTGTCTTAGAGAGCAGATACCCTGAAAACTATTTACTCCAAAAGACTCTCTGAGTCAAAGTTTAAGCTGTATTATTTAGACTTGTATTTAGAACGAGTCACTTTCTCTAAACTGTTACTGCCTATATAGAGTCATGGACAACATTGGATAACTTTCCTCTAGGAGAATACAAGCCTTAATAAACAAAACCTTTTTAGAAAAAAAAAAAGTCGAGGTTACTCTAATTTTGTTTTTGGTTTTAATTTCTCCATATATGATGATAACAATCTTTGCCCTCAGCCTAACTCTAATACATCCCCAAATCTGCTTGTCTATTTGATATTTCCTCTAAAGACATCCCAGATTCAACATGCCCAAAGTAATCCACCAGCTGTGCCCCACTGTGCCTCCAGACTTGTGTTGTAGCATGTTTTATTCCCTGATTTATGGGATTCCCAATGAGATAAATAAGAAAATCATCCTATTGCTTTTTGCTGGTTTTTTGTAATTCCTAAACTTGTCTGTAACCTGCCCTCACCTTCTCACTCTCCCTGACACTGCCACAGCCACAGTCAAGCTCAAATTCCTCAGCTTCACTCTCCAGGACCACGGTCACGGCTTCCTCATCCACCTCGAGGCATGCACAGGTTCATTGTGTCCTAAACCACAGAAAAAAATTCTGATATGCAAACTTCACCATCTCACTCTCCCCTATAAGACTGATCCATTACTCTCTATCACCCATTTAGGGTTAAGGCCTTCAACAACCTGGCTTCTATCTCTTTGGTTCCATGCTGGAGTTGTACATATATGATTGCCTCCCCAACATTTTAGAAAAGCACCAAGTTTTCATCTGTAAATCTACATGCTTCTGGGGAAGCTGACTCTACCCCTGCCCTGGAATGGAATATACAACTTAACCACAGAAACACTACTTTAAGAATGGGCATGTGACCTCTGCTAGTCGAATCAGAATGGATCCAGGACTATTGCTGGAAACGCTTGCATGAAGGTTCGGCACAGTGAGGTAGAAGGACAGAAGCCTGGAATCCTAGAGCTCAATTCAGCACGAGGAAGGAAGCCAGCTGAGAGCAAAGGCCCTAGGATAAAACCATGAACCTCCACGTGAAACTATGTTGGAGGCTGTTCCCTTGGGCATTTTCAATTATGGGAGTAAATAAATTCCCTTCATTATTTAATATAGTTGAACTGGAATTTGTATAAATAAGTAGATACTCCATATTCATGGACTGGAAACCTCATTATTGTGAAGATGTCAATTCTTCCCAACTTGGTCTATAGATTCAACACAATCTCAATGAAAATCCCAGCAAGCTGTTTTGTAGCTATTGAAAAACTAATTCTAATGTTTATATGAAAAGGCAAATGACCCAGAATTGTCAACATGACATTGAAGAAGAACAAAGTTGGGGACTGACACAGCCAGATCACAGGACCCACTACAGAGCTACAGGACAGTGCAGTGTCAGTGAAATAACAGATGTGCAGATCATGGGACAGAAAAGACAGCCCAGAAATAGAACCACGCGAATACAGGCAACTGATCTGACACAGAAAAAAAAGCAATTCAACGGAGAAAGGATTGTCTCTCAACAAATTGTGCTAGAAAAATTGGACTTCCACATGCCAAAACAACAACAAAAAATCTAAACACAGCCCTTCATACCTGTCATAAAAATTATCTCCAAATGGATTACAGACAAGAGTTAAACACCATACCATAGGGCTGGCCAGTTAGCTCAGTTGCTTAGAGCACAGCCTTATAACCCCAAGGTCACAGGTTTGGATCTCCACACCAGCCAGACACCATAAAAATTTAAACTTAAAAAACTGAATAAATAAACACAGTACCATAAAACTTCTGTAAGAAATTATAGGAGAAAATTTGGGGTATAACCCCAAAAGCACATTACATGACAGAAAGAAAAAAAGCGATTTTTGACTTTATTAAAATTTAAAATTTCTACTCTGTGAAAGACAGTGTTAAGAGAATCCAATGACAAGCCAAAATAAGGGAGAAAATATTTGCAAAACACATATATGATGAAGAATTTGCATCCCAAAATACAAAGAACTCTTAAAACTCAACCATAAGAAAATAGCCCAGGGTTCCATCCCATCCTGGCCAGCCAGATAAAAGAAAACAGTCCAATTAAAACATGGGCCTAAAAATCGAATCACCTCATGAGGAAGACACAGGAATGGCAAATTAGGATATGAAAAGATCTCATCACTTGTCAGCACGGAGTTGCAGATTACGACAGCAAGGAGACACAACTGCACACCCACTAGAATGGCTGAAATCTAAAACACCGACAAGGCCACGAGCTGCGAGGCCTGCAGAGCAGCAGGGACTCTCTCATTCACTGCTGGTGGGGATGCAAAGTGGCACAGCCACTGTGGAAGGCAGTTTGGCACCGTCCTGCAAAGGTAAACGTCATCTCACCATTCCACCAGCAACCTTATTTACCCAATTGATTTGAAATCTTATTCTCACACAAAATCCTGCAAAAGAATGTTTATACCAGCTTTATTCAGAATTGCCTAAAACTGGATGAATAAGCAGAATGTGGTCCAGACATACAATGAAATATAATTCAGTGATGATAAGAAAGCCATGAAAAGACATGAAGGGATCTTCAGTACATGTTGTTAAGTGAAAGAAACCAGTATGAAAAAGTTACACGTTGCTTAGTCCAACTCTACGACATTCTAGAAATTCAAAACTATAGAGACAGTCAAACAGAAGTCACCAGGGGTTCTGTGAGAAGGGGGATGACAGATGAACAGGTGGAGAACAGGGGATTTTTAGTAGGTTACAATGTGTTTTCTTTTACTATAGGTCCGATTCCATAACCACACCTTGCATTTCACACTCTAGGACCAGCAAACTAATGTTCTTCTATGAGTATTTTTCTTAAGGCTGTATTTATTCACTATTCATGTTGTTGACAGAAATTAAGGCTGTGGAGGCAGAAATTTTATGAAGTTTATCAGGAGTCAATTGTGAAGGTCATCTTCCAGAAACACCATTCCACAAAGTCAGAGAAGTGCTCCGAAGTTTATCATAAACAACAAAGGCTTTATAGTCAGAAAAAGGCTGAAGAGAGCAGAAACAAAGTGCAAAGAGTGGATTGGTCATTTCAAAGTTACTTTGCTTGTAAGGTAGAGACAGGGGCAGAGAATAATGGAAAAATAGCTGATTAATTAACATCAGGTTGGTTCTGGCTATCTCTTCTGTGTAAGGATTAAAGCAGAGGGAGACGTCATTATCATACCTATTGAAGATTTAAACTGGCTTGTTTTGGAAATTGGCTGTTCTCTCTTTCTCCTGACTTCTCCGGTCAGACCACAACCTAAGTGAGATGGAATTAACAGGAGTGACTCCACTTTGTTTTTTTTTAGTCTGGTCTGCTGGATCCTAGTGCAGGAACTTAGTCCAAAACAATGACCTCTGATAATGTGTGTTTAACAATATATTCATACTGTGATATTGTAAAAATATATATTCAGTCTTTTGACCATATCCTGGCATACAACTCCTAAAATCCTTAGAAACTCCAAAGTGCTGTCTTTTTGTATGATAACGAGTTGAGTTGACTGATGGCTGGCAGTCCCTAGGTAGTTTCAGGATGGGGGCTAGTACCAGAAAGACCAAGGTGGGACTTTGAGTCCTACCCCCAACCTCCAGGGAGGGGAGAAGGGCTCAAGGTTAAGTTCAACAATGGCCAATGACTTAATCAATTTGCCTGTGTAATGAAACCTCCATAAAAACCCAAGAGGCCTGGGTTTGAAGAGCTTCTGGATGGCTGAGTGCATGGAGACTCCTGGAAGGTGGCATGCCCTGGGGAGACATGGAGCTCTGTACCCCTTCCCTCATACCTTATCCTATACATCTCTTCATCTGTATCCTTTGTAATATCCTTCATAAAAGAACCCCAGAAAATGTAAGTATGTGTTTCCCTGAGTTCTGTGAGTCATTCAAGCAAACTAATAGAACCCAAGGAGGGAATTGTGGAAACCTGGGTTTACAGCTGGTTGGTTAGAAGTTTCAGAGGCCGGAGCCGAGCCTGTGGCGCACTCGGGAGAGTGCGGCGCTGGGAGCGCAGCAACGCTCCCGCGGCGGGTTCGGATCCTATATAGGAATGGCCGGTGCACTCACTGGCTGAGTGCCGGTCACGAAAAAGACAAAAAAAAAAAAAAAAAAAAGAAGTTCCAGAGGCCGGGACTTGCAACTGGCATCTGAGATAGGGTGCAGTCTTGGGGACTGAGCCCTCAACCTGTGGGATCTGACACTATCTCCAGGTAGACAGAGTCAGAATGTAATTAAATCAGAGGATACCCAGCTGGTGTCTGCTGCAGAATTAATTACTTGCTTGCTGGTGGGGAGAAATCCTCACACACATGGTCAGAGAAGTCTTTCTAACGTGTTGCTGATAGTGCTGCAACAGCAGAGGAAAACACACAGTTCGTGTGTGCGTGTGTGTGTTTTCCCACTCATGCTAATTTACTCAAGAAATAATCTTTAAGCACTGTGCCACAAGCCAGGCACTACTCTATGTTAAATGTTTTTGTATATCTTTGAGCATAATTCATTCCTTACTGTTACTTCTTTCTCCATTGGTTGTACAGCATTAGCCTATTTAACACTGTAAACTTTTCCCAGTTGTCAAGTGCTCTGAAAACACAATGCATACCTATCCCTTTAGGAGTCAGATCATCCTTTGATATTATTGTCTTATGTGAGCTTCCTGTACAATTAAATATTTCGCCATATAGTGCAATTAGTTGTTTACATCTCTTCTGTAAGCTTTTAGAGTTAGGGGGCATTGTTATTAAAATGATCTTGTAAATATATAATCAGGAGTTAAAACCTTGTGAAACACACAGGATTCAAAGAAATACACTTTAATATTAGTTTTGTGGGGGCCAATAAAATATATAAAATTATACAGGGTTTTAGTAAGGTTCAGAGACCTTTACATGTAAAGGAGAAACAGGGACTTATCTTAAAAACCAAAGTCTTGCAAAACCCAATCAAGTGAGCAATTTGTATGGACGGTAGCGTTCTGTAAAAGACTCGAGTTAGGTGATAAACATAACATAATCCAGGGACACGACCTGCCTCCTGAAGTTAAGGAGCCATCGACATGGAAACTATAAACAGGGCTGAGGATTGTGGACGAGACTGTGACGTCTCAACCACAATCTCCTTGGTACACAGAAGGTCACTTTTTCCTTCCTTGTGCCTGTGCGCCGTTCGCGCTCACTCTTTTTGATTAAATAGACTTATTTGTTACTGCTCTTTCAGGTTCACAGTGGTACTTAGTGGGAGGCACGGGGTCCCTTCTACCCTGTGCCCACCGCCTGCACCCGCTGCACCCCGACGCGCACTAGATGGATGGGACTGCCTTGGTCACGTGGACCGTCTTTCCTCGTGGGGAAGCGTCTTGTCAGTGTCAGGAAGAGTCTAAACGTTTAGGAGAATCAAAATCTCACCTCCTGGGGGTCAGGAACACGCCGGCCGCCGGGCACTGTTGCCTCCGTGGGCGCAGCCTCCGGCCCGGGCCTGGCTCCTCCCGGCGCTGGGGACAGCGGGCGGCTCCGCGGTGACGCCTGGGCTTCTGGAGGTGGCAGCAGGCCCGGGTGCCGCAGGGGAGGAGCAGTGGGTCCCCAGCCCCGTGGGCTGTCCCGGGAGGAGGATGGAGCCCGAGGAGGGGAAGTTCACGAGGGGCTGGAGTGAAAGGAGAATTGGGCGCTGTCCGGGCGTATCTGAGAACCGAGAACCGGGACAGACGCACGGAACGTGGGTTGACGCTCTCACCGTCGCTGAGATGCCAGGAGACGGGAAGATGCCGTCAGTGTAGGAAGGACGACGGAGGCTGGAAGTTCCGGATGCGTCCGCGTCGCCCGTGTCGTCCACCCGCACGTGCGGCGCCTGCAGCCACTGAGGCGGGTCTCCCCGCTGTGCAAAGGCCGGTCCCTTCCTTCCCGCAGCGACGCCGCGTGGCCCCGCCGCGCACGCTCGGGACCCTCCCGCCGTCTGCGACCTCTTGGGACGCGCTTCTCCGTCTTCCTCGGCAAGTGTCTGCTTCAAATCTTCTTTATTTTAAGTGTAAAATATTTTAATAAGCCAAAGCCACATGGAATTTTCTTCAGCGGCCTTAACGATGGTCCCCCCATCCATTTCTTCACAGTGTTTTCCGGTTTTTTGTCCATCTGGCGTCCCTGTAGTTTATTTTGTCAGATGGAATTACTCGTAGGTGTGTTTCTCCCTAAATTGTTTTCTCGTTTACAGCATTAACATATTCAACAAATCCTTCTGTGGTAGGAATCAATGAAAATTATTCTCGGTATTAAATAAATCCAGCCGTCCTAAAACTTATTTTGCAGGATCACAATTTTAATTCATAAATTGCAGATTTGGGCTCTTTCCGTATGTTCTAACAACTATTTTGACGAACTTAATTTGCTATTTTGGGGAATTCGTCAACTCATTTGTCTGATCACAACTGGTATTATGTCACTAGCTGCCTGATGTAGCATTTCCCCTATAATTCAATAGTACTTTAACATGAAGTGTGACTCTACAGAGTTGATGATTTTTAGGGAAATATTGTGTGCAAAATGCATGTAGTGAATACATCTTATATATGCATGAATTTCTTTTCTTATTTACATATATACATGAATTTCTTTTATTTATTTTTAATGTGCAAAATAAGTTGGTCTATTAGAATTTCAGATTTATAACTCTAACATGCATATAGATTATTTGAGTTAGACTTGTGATTTTAAGTTGAAATCTTCCTGAGTTGGAAAATTAATGTAAAGTTAAATTTCACTGTATTTATAAGTTCGATTTATTACATTTGTAAGAATTACTAGTACTCCGGGAGGTTCAGTTTATTAGGTTAAAATACTTTGGAAGGAAATGGAATATATTAAATTTGCAAATGCAAGTTAAAGGTTTAAAAACATAAAGATTGTAAATGAGGCCAGACTCACCATTCATACCAGGTTCTCTAGAAGCCACAGTGAACAATTGCTCAAAATAGAATAGGAATATTAGGTTATGCACTTTAAAACTTTAGGAAAAATTACAGTTTTGAATTTTAGACTTTAAAAAATTTTTAAAAAACAATAGTTTCTTTGGCATATGCAAAATTGCCTCTGAGGCAAAATAAAACAAACCCATTGTGCCTAATATGCTTTTTTTCTAGAGTTAACCAACCCTTTTTCCTTCAAGGTTTCAAACTCCTAAAATTATATGCATCAGAATTAAGTTTTTTGTTTGTTGTATTTATCTCTTTCTACCATGCAGTAAAATCCCAGAGTGCAGGGACAGCATCTCGTTTACTCCTGATTCTATAGTTAGTGTATGGCATGGTGCTTTGGCATACCGTAAGTGCTCAATAAAAGTTGACTAAACACAATACAAAGTTTCAGGCAAAAGAGAAATAGCAGAGTATGACAAAATGCCTCAAATTTACACTTATTCACTATCAAGAAAGCTGGATCAGAGCAAATTGCCTCACACTGCAGGCGTGTCTGATATGACCTGCAACATGATCACCGTTTTGGTCAAACACAGTCACTGTTTTGGTCTTGTTTCAAAATGGAAAATCGCACATAGTTCATCTCTATCTCCTGTCTGTTCAAGTGTCAGATATATTCCATAGGAGTTGCTGTTGGTCCTTTCATGGCACTTTGAACATCACCTTCCAGAGTCACACTGATGCTTCTGAGTTCATTGGCTGTTTCTGGAGCTCAATTTTAAACATTAATGTTGTCTTACTGAAAAGAACTTGGAAACAACAAACTTGAGCTCAAGGCCTGATTCTGTCGCAAAGCAAGCGTAACACCTGCTCTGTGCAGCCTCGGCCACATGCTTCCCTTCCTCAGTATCCTTTTCCATGGCCGTGAAAGGAAATGGTGTCAGCATCAGCCTCATGGAACTTCTGTGTTTATAAGACAATAGAAACTTATAACCTACAAGAAAACTTAAAACCTATAAGACTACACACACGGAAGATACACCTGCTATATGCCCATGGTGACAGTTTCTCTCATTTGTCCTCACAGCGCATTCTACATTCTTCTTGCTTGAGCATGGTCTGTGGCCTAACACGACTGGCCCTGCCTGGAGGCTTGTTAAATGTGCAGTGCCCCGGGCCTTCCCACCCCAGACCTACCAAATCAGGGCCTGCATTTTAACAAGATCCCCTGTGATCGCACAACACAGTCTGAGAAGCACGGTCTACACAGAACTGAAGGTGTATTCATTTCTTACTGTTATTGGGTTCCAAGACTTAAACCAAAGGCACCCCTGGTTCACTGTCCTTGGGCCTCTGACCGAGAATCACACCCCCTGGTTCTGAGGCTCTCGTGCTTGGAATGAGCCAGGCCACTGCACTCACTTTGCAGACGGCCTATAATGGGACTCCTCAGCCTCACAATTGCATGCACCGGTTCCCCTAATAAGCCCCTCTCATGTGTTTATAGACATTTCCTGTTGGTTCTGTCTCTGGAGGACCCTGACTAATAAGCCCCTTGCACATTCGGGGTGGGGAGTGTTTTGGGGCCCTGCTGTTATAGAGCTGAAGACTTGCACTATGGAAACCCTCATGGTTTCCCTACACTCTGCTCACAACTTTGAAAAAATTTTTTTCTACAAAACTTGCCTCAAATTAGTTACTTTGGATGTGCCAGCCTTCCTGTCAGAACCCTGGCAGAATATAAATGTGAACCTTTGGTTCTTCGAGGTGGTTGGATTGTACATGATAATTATTTTTCTGTCTTTACTTACCTGCACTTCTCACATTTTTAATTTGGAAATAGGTTATTTATATACATTCTAAGTTAAATAAAAAGTTAGATGAATATTTAAAATGTTTAATAAGGGAAAATTAATGATTGCTTGAAATTGGGTGATATTTAGGCTCCTAGCAATGGCAGTTGGCAGGGAAATCCCATTATAGAGCTGCTGGATTTTTATTACCTTTAAGCACAATGTCACACATCGATCAACTTTTCCCAGACATTGCTACTATAACTAGATATTACAGTGCATTATCCAGGGTTCATGATATAATGGCATAAAAGCAGAGAGAGGTGGCTGGTTTTCCATAGATGACAAGATTAGCTTCCTACAGCCTTCGAGTCATGGCTATAGAGCCAGGTTGAGTAATATGTTTAATGCGGACAATGTTTGTAGCAGACAAAGTCAATGTAGCATTTCACATGAGCTTGTCAAGTGTCCCCTGCTCAGTGTGTTCTCTTTTTCCCCTCTCTCACTCTTTAAATAAATTATAGGAGCAGATAATTTAGCTTGGAACTGCTACTAATCCCTAACATGAAAGTCATGTTTGGAATATCTGTGTTCTTGGCCTCATGTCCTCCATAAATGCTCCATGAAGAGAACTTTTCCTTAAGTCAGGCATGCCCCTTGTTTCTCATTCCCTTGCCTTCATAATTCAGACATGTCTTCCAAGTGATGCACGACTTGGAGTATGTCTTCTTATGAGGGTCATTGTCCCTGCTAGAACACTGTGATCTTGTAACCCTGTTTCCCCTCTCAGTCAGGTAAGTGCCTTCAAAGCTTCAAAGAGATTTCCCCTTCAGCCATCAGGCATTTTTTTTTTTTTTTTGGCTGGAAATAAAGAAAAGGGAGATTAAACCTGTGATTTCTCTCACTATCTGAAAAGAGTCAGGAAGTGCTACATTAAAAAACTAAAAGCACCAGTACCAGTGGAGATTCTTGGTCTTAGACTTTAGGAGATAAATCTCACAACTTCCCCACAGCCTCTAGGCCTTGTTTCTTGCTGTCTTATCCATCACCGTGATCCTATCATGGCCTCATATTTGGTTCCATGGTGGCCTGGGGGATGCTCTCACAGTCATCCCAGCTCTTCCAGCATCCGAGCACTAGGCAGTTCCAGACAGTGAATGGGAGTGCAGCAGAGGCTCATGTGCTGAAAATGGGGGACACACTGTGACCACCCTTTTTCTCCCAGACAGAAAGGAATCTTGACTTTGTCCTTGAAAAACTCTTTGCCATGAGTCAAGGATACTGCAGCTCCCAGCAGAGAGCCATGGCGCAGAGAGAGGCAGAAGTTGGAGCTCTCAGGGCCTCGCTCCTGTGCACCAGCCTCCTGAGCAGCACCTGAGCCTCCTGCAATCACTCTTTCCCAGTGCAGATGTCGTGGCGTCCCTCACCCGTGCATCCCTCCCCAGCCCACCATCCCTTTTGCCTTCTCCTCCTCCAGGAGCAACCTCAGCTTTTCACGTCAGAATGTTTTTGCTCTGGGCCACTCAGATGTTGATTTAAAAGCCCCTCTCTAAGCTTTCTCCCAGGACCCTAGTGGTGACTTGTGTGGGAGTTGAGCCAAAGACAGCAAAGAGACAAGAGTGCTCCTGAAGCCAACATTGCCAACCTGGCTAACTTATGATGAACCATTCAGAAGTCATCACTGCCAGTTGCAGGATGCCCATTTGAGTGATTATTTCTCTCTTCTCTGCATATTTATAGTTTTTCCCTAGGACAGGACTCATCTCTGAAGGTAACAACAGCACCAGGAAACAGCCTATTAGCCAAGAGACTTAAAAAAAATTGGGCTGGTTAGATAGCTCAGTTGGTTAGTGTGCAGTGTGATAACAGCAAAGTCAAGGGTTTGGATTCTCAACGTGTCCAGCAGCCAACAAAAACCCAAAAAGGTTGAATAGGTTTGGGGTTTAGGATGGACTAGGTTTAACCATCTCTGAGCAGGTGTATAAAAAATTCTGATATTTTAGCACATGTCTTAGACTTTGGATACCACTAAGAGGAGCTATTCCAGCTCTTTGGTTTCAAAACCAAATTTGCCAGAGTTCTGAAGGTACTGTTACTTGTCAGTGTACAAAGTGGATCCTGGTGCTCCTAAGCTTGCCTTTGAGACATGTGTAAATAAAGTCTAGGTCCGCCAATAAAGCAGCTCAAAAGCATTCCCTGCAGAGCCAACTCAAGGAGCCCTGTGCTTTCTTTCCTCTCTTCTCTGCATTCTCTTCCCCTTTCTCTCACCCTTCTCATGACAGAGTAAAGATAAAGTCTGCTGGAGTAGAGTCAAGGAAAAAGCTAATTACAAGGAAGGAAGATGGAGTTCATTGTTAAATAGGCTTCTGCTTTCCTTATTTTTCCAGGCAGCAGCAATTCTGGAGGCAAAAGAAGAAACCAACCCTACCAGATGGTGTATCGCTTACTAGAAATCTAGCTTTTTCTTTCCAAAGGGAGGAGGGTACACAAATTTGGAGTGATGTTTTATGGCCATTGGGATTCCTGGTCAGAGGGGGCAGCACCTTTTCAGAGTCTGTGTGCTGCCCTCTCCTGCCCGGCCTCCCTGCAGGAGTGTCACAGCACAACACGTGCACTCATGGTGTCCCCACGGCTGCATGTGATGCACTGGGAGCATGGGAGACTGTTTAAAGTATTTCAGGATGACTCATCACAAGTTTACACTTGAAGAAATTTGAGGAAATAAAGTCATCCTTCCCCTTCTTCTTGGATTGACATGTGAGGATGGCGATCTTTAGAGCATCTCACCTTGTACCCTGTGCTTCAGCCCTCCCACTCTTCAGCCTCTTGATGCCCATGGGTGCTGGGATTCAGCTCTGCAAACCAGTGCTGCACCACAGGCTGGATCCTGTCCATGGAGTCAATCAGAGACATCACCCCAAGTAGAAGTGGTGGCAATGGGAAATGTGCTGAAGTCGCTGGTCAGTGTTTACTCTGAGGACCCTATTTCATACTGACATTTGATTAAAATGAATTCTACAGTTTGTTAGGTCAGCGTGTGCAATTCACAGAAACAAGAGAAGTATGTGGGAGGAAGAGAAGCAGCTGAGCAAGGAGGTAGCAAAGAGGTGACACCATGGGTCTAATTTATAATTGCACCTCTGCCTCTTCAAAACATTTGTCTTACTTGTTGGTCTTTTGTGTGACTTGTTTTAATCACAATACTGGGCACATTTTCCCCTGTGGAAATAATTCATTACATTTCTCCTAAATACTTAAAGGATCCTGATACTGAGAAAATGCCTGCAATCTGGCGCAACTGCTGAGGCAGCACTGGGGCACCATGTGGCCAGCCCAGTGTGAAATAGGGCTGTGCTCTGCAGCCTCTCAGTGTTTTCCATTGACCCAGGCAGGCTGGGCCAGGCCTCTCCTTCTCAACAAAGACTCAGAGTCTGTTACCGTTCCTTTCTGTTAGAAGAAGAGAGCTTAGGAAGAGGTGTTTACTTTAAAGAGATTTAAAGGCATGTACCTTTTTAAACATTATCAAATTTGTAACTTGAGGGTATCTAAAGCTCTGATTTGCTGTACTAAGATTGACAGAGAATGACATTTTGGTCACCTTTCTCAATGAAGCATGATAGCACTAAACAATGAATAAGCGAAGCATTGTCTGTGTATCTTTGAAAAGCCATCAGCATCTTGTAGTCCATATGAATTGACACATTCAGCCTCACATTCACTCAGTCCCTACTGACATGCCCAAAATTGCTTTAGAGTCTGAATGGTAGGCGGGAAATGGGCTCCAGTTTATTTCAGATATTATATTTACACAAGATTGACCAATGCTCATAAAAATGCATAATTATCTTTTAATTACTAGTAGAATTTAGTTGGGTTAATTGATTTGCATGTTCGAATAGGTAATTTTTTTTATAATCAGTTTCCTGTGATATGAGGAGAAAAATATTCATCTATAAAATCAAAATACTCTGTCCTAAATGTAATATTCACATGTCATGTATATTCTTTGACATAAGTAAAAAAAAATAAAAATAAAAAAAATAACATTTTAAATCATTCAGATCAGTCAATGGGCAAAAACATAAAATTTATATGACTCTTTGGTATAGCTAAGGCTGCATTTTCCTTAATGATGAAAGAACATCTTCATCTGACAAAAAAGCAGGTCAACATAAATTCTGCATTTTGATATGCAAAACAAACACCTTTATTACAACTTCCTTATGTTCCGTGGTCAGGCACAGGACCTGGGATTAGGTCTGTGCTGAAAACCAGGCACTACTGGATGGCAAGTTGAGTGTGAGTTACCAGTGGGTGGTTTCGGGTGACATACTAAGAACCCCCTGAGACTCTGAGATCCCTCCTTACCCATCAGATGGCACACTTGCTCACTCCTGCACCTGCGGCAGTGCCCTTCACTTGTTCAACTAGAACCCAATCTGTGTATATTCTCCACTACAGAAAAAGCACTTTTTACAGGGATTCAGAGCAGTAGGACACCAGTATTTGAGGACTGCCTAAAGCAAGACCAGTCTTTTTACTGAACCCTCAATTAGTCCCCTCTGGCTTTTCTGGTGGAAAGACTGAAGGCCTGAAGCAATATTAGTCTAATCACAAGTAATCAACAGCAGAAAAATTTACATTACTGACTTTAAAACTCTGAATCAAACATAGTGAGATCCTAAGAAAAAAGATTTCTTTTTACAAAACTCACACCGGAAAATGAGAGAAATAATGAAAAAAGGAAAGAAATAGGTAGAAGTCTACTAGTTTTAAGATGAAATAGAATCAAACCAAAAATTGATAATTCCTTACAAGAATCCTATTTGCTACACAGTTGCATCTCATGACTGTTTATTGTAGAAATACCTGAGTTACTGCAGCTCATCCTGCTTAAGGGTGCAGAATACAAATGCATTTTTAAACTCATAAAACAACATAAAAATCAAGAACACAGGAGGAATCAGACACATATAAAAATATCAATCTCCCTTCTCTCTTTTTCTCTTTCAACTATAGCATATTGACACCGTGATATTTACCTTCCAAAGTTATTCCCCATATGCTTTAAACATCAAAACCATGCCCAAGTCCACACATAGTGTTTAAGATGTTCAGGGTTTCAGGGGGAGGCTGAGCCAGCCCAGAGCAACAGGCACAAGGAGCTGAAGATGACTCATGAGTTTGGAGCAGAGTCATGTAGCTTTAACCCCAGTCCTGGTCCTTACCAGCAAGGAGGGATCTCAGAGCCTCAGTTTCTCACTTGCGGCATAGAGGGAACCTTGGTCTCTGCCTCCTGAGGCTCCTAAACTGAGAAGTTGCAGATGCCCTCAAGCTCCTTTCCCACACTGAGGGCAGCTGGCAGATGAATCCTCCCCATCCCCAGGGTCTATCTGTGCCAGGCGGTGACCTCTCCCCGACCAGTTGTTCTGTCAGCCATGCTGTAGGGTGACCTCGCTGTCCTCGGGGACTCTCCCCACTGAGCGGCCTGACACAGCATGCGACTTCCTGCAGCCTATCCTGTGCACTGAGCCCTGGAGCAGATTGGGTTCAATGCACACAGTCTGTGCTGCCCTGGGGCTGTGTCCTTGTCCTCCTGTGTGCTGCTCAGTGCCTGGTAGAAGGGGGACACTTGCAGAGATGCATCCAGGGTGGCAGAGGTGGCAGCCACTCACTGTGCTGGGCATATTCTACTTCCATGCAGGTGGCAAAGTGGTGCAGTCACACCTGTAGGCAGCAGCAGCTGAGCTGGAACCATGCTGCATCACTCTGCTGTTCTGTCACTGTGGTAAGTATCTTCCCCAGTGTGACCTTAAGGCTCATTGTTTATAAAGTTGGGGACAACCAGTGATGGCCACCTCTTCCCAGGCTGTGCTGAGTGTGATCACATGGTGCAGAGCAGGCTGGGAGCTGTAAAGGACTGCACAAAGGAAGTGATGTTTTGACAGAAGAAGATGGCCTGCCAAGTGTTGCAAAGGGTCCTGGCCTTGGATTCAGGAAACTGGGGTGGTGACGCTGCTGATGGCACATGCATATCCCCTCGGCATGCCTGAGTTCACCTGACACTGGGGCAGCAGGTCTTCTGCAGGCCTACAGCACCGTCTCCCCAGAAAAGTGTGCATGTGCACAAACACGCACACCTGCACACACACACATGCACACACCTGCACTCAGCGCAAGAACAAAGAGGAGGAAGACCGCATGGGACACACACTGGGCTCCTGGGTGGAAGGACTGGATTTTAAATGGTATTCTCCATTCAGACTGAACTACCGATTTACTTATAAGCATTATCTTTGGCTTCATAATACATGCCTATAAAATGTGAAACTAGGTAATGTACTTAGTAGGTGAGTGTTCAGTGGATAGTATTTAACATGTTAATGTTTTTGTAAATATAAAATAATATGCAAATTATACAACATTTAAATATCACTTCAATGAGAATAAAAGGTTTTGAAAGTCCCACCCAGCAGAGCTGGTTCACGTTTATGGCCTGGTCATGTCTTCCGGGCTGTCGCTCCCATTCGATCCCCTCTGCCTCTGTGTCTGTCTCACTCTCTCACACAGATTCACTTACATATACGTGTGTAGCACAGTGACAACACATAAACATTGTTTTTCAACCTGAGTTCCTGGATACAGACTGGCCTTCATGACCTGTTTATGTGACAATTTATGTAAAGTCTCTGCACACGGGAAGCTCAGCAGCTGCTCAAAGTTCCCTGGTCTGCGTGGACCATATTTTAACACCCAGTCGTTCTGCAGGGATATTAGTGATGTGGCCAGCCCCTTTCAATCTTGAAAACCTGGGCAGCTGTGGTGTGGCATAACTTCCTAGCATCACTGCTGCCTGGCACGTGGACACACGTGGGCACTTTGGTAAGAGCTGCTGAGTGGCTTCTGCGACAGGGGTATCTATGAACACATCTCCGGGGCATCCGCTGGGACCTCTTCTTCCCTCATTCTCACAAGAGCTGGTCATCACCAGACATACAGACCTGCCCATCTGATGGGGCAAATGCCATCTGAATAGTGAGTAAATTTCTGTGCATAATCATAAGCGAGGCCACGGATGTCTGACATTTACTGGCCATATGAATTGCTTCCCTTTGGAACTGCAGAAATATGTGCTTTGTCCTTATGGATAAATGAGAACTCTTTGTACAACTAGGATGCATACTACCCTTTCTCTGCCCATGAAGAATTTTCCAGTCTGGGGTTTGTCTTTTCACCTTTTGACATTATTCTGGTTTTTGTTTGGACCAGGAAAAGTCAGCATTTTCCTCTGTGGCTTCTGGCTCTCTGGTCATTCAAAAGTAGTTCCTATTTCAAGATTATGGCAATAATAACTATCAGGGCTTTGTGTTTCTACATAGAGTCTTTGGTTTTTCTGTAATTTTCCTCTTACTAAAAACACAAAATGAAAATTAATCAGATCTTTCTCATATTATGTGGCCAGATACAAAAGGCCACATAACATATAACTGTACTGATAGGAACAATCCACGATAGGTAAATTCACACACACAGAAAATGGAGTGGTTGTCAGGGACTGGGAGAGGCGGGATGGGGAGTGACAGCTTAATGGCTACAGAGTTGATGAAGCTGTTCGATCACTAGACGGTGGTAAGGGTTGCACCATATTAAAAATGTACTTAATGCCACTGAATGGTAATTTTGAAAATATTAAAACACTTTATTTTATACAAGGGATATTATTGAAAAAAAAGATGAAAAAATTTGAGGAGGTGCAGGACACAGACAAAAATGAGGAGAAGCACAGCGTCAAGGAAGGGCAAGAACAGATCTGGAGTGGGGACTGGTGAGGGTGTTTGTGGGAGCTCTGGAGCCAGGGCTCCCTTGGGTGCTGGTGTTTCTTCTAATTCTTCTGATGTTTCAGGAGCGGTTATGTCAGCTTGCTCTAGCTCTACCTCTGGATCTTGATCTATCTCCTGCTCTTTCTCTTAATCTTTCTGTTGCTCCTGCTCTGGAGCTTGCGTCTGATCTACCACTTGCTCTGGATCTTGTTCTTGCTCTACATCTTGCTCTGGATCTTACTCTTGCTCTACCTCTTGCTCTGGATCTCGCTCCTGCTCTACTTCTTGCTCTGGCTTGGGCTCTGGATCTTGCTCTCGCTCTGCCTCTGGCAGTGGAGGTGGAGCTGGAGCTAGAACTCGAGCCGAACATGGAAGCAGCTCTTGGGACAGTTGTTCAGCCTGGGCGGAAGCTGGAACTGGAGAGACAACAATTGAAAATATCAATGTGAGTTTCTATGTCTCATCCAATGACACTGTCTTTCTAGAAGCCCAAGTCCAGAGACCCAGCCTCAGGAAGTCTCCCCACACTGCAGAACACTGTATGATTGTTCTGAGTGCTCAGTTCCCCTGTCCCCAGCCTGCTTCTGGAAACTCTGCTCTGTGAGGCCCAGCCCAGCCCCCTCCCCAAACCTGCACAGGCACCCATCCTCTTCCTCCTCACCCTCAGTCTCCGCCTCACTAGGCTCCAGGTGCTCCAGGTTCTCCAGCTGTGCCAGAAGAAGATCAGCCTTACGTTCCACCTCTGAACCTCGCATACTGATATGTACATAGGCCGAAAGAAACTTCAGAGAATGAAATTCAGGAGGCTCATGGAAATCATTGGAATAGAATTCCAGCTAGATCTTTAGGACAGAGGACATGGCACTGGGGGAGACAGGTGGGCAACAGCATAAGAGGCCTGGCCTATCCCTCTATGCTGCCCTCCCAAGGCTCCCCTGAGTGAGCTGCAGTCTTGTACCCTCTGCCCGTGCCTGTCCATAGACCAGCCCATCTAATATCCACCCCCAGTGTGGCAGTTCTGGCACAGATGGGCCTGGCAGCCATGAAGGGGCTGGCAAAAGCCTCCACGGGAGGAGCCTTCAACCACTGATGTGACCACATTTCCCTTCTTCAGGGAAACCTGACAACCTCCTCTGTCTATGTCACTGCCCCTTCCCTGCTGGAATGACCTTTCCAGCCCAAGAGGGTGCTATCTGCTCTGGGCATTACTCACTGGCACACAGGAGGTGTCCAGCAATATCTGATAAATAAGGAAACAGAGGGAGGCTCTGCTCCCCTGGCCTACCCAGGGCCCTTGGAAAAGCCCAAACTTGAGCTCAAACGTGAATGTACTGCCCAAGTGTCTGCATGGAAATCTGCATATCCTTTTCCCTGTGACAGCAATCTCGTGGCCACACTCTGCACCCTCAGCACCAGCTGAGCATCCTCATGGAGGCTCCAGCCCCGAGTGTGAGCGGGATGCTCTGCACACCTCCTGCTCTGGCTCAGCACGGGCTCTGGGGGTGTGGGCAGGGCTGGGTGGGAGGGCGTGGGGATGGATTCTCTCTGGGCTCACTCTGCTCTCCAGCCTCTCGCACACCCTATGGTGCCTGGGACCACATCCCCAGCCGTCTTGACTCCTTTCCCTGCAGGGAAAGCCTTGAGCCCTCAGCCCTGTAGCAGGAATCATAAGAGGTGTGAGAGCCAGAGTTCTGCCAGCCCCCCACCCACAGCCTCCCACAGACCACACGCAGTTGTGTGGAGATGGGAGCCCCTCCTTCTGCACCTAAACCCCACTTACCATTTTAGCTGCTCCAGGGATTCGCCATCCCCGTGGCAATCAGAAATCATGTTTCCATACCTAGAGGAGGTCAGGAGTGTGTCAAATCTACCATATGGTGGCACTACCTGCTTCTCATGTCTACTGTGACTGTCTCACCTCTGACTAGAATGGAAGCCCAGGAGGGCAGGGAATGCAGTCTCCTCGGTTCATTGGATTATGGTCAGTGCCCACAAAGTGACAGCACATAGTGTGGCTTCACGTATGATTGTTGAAGGAATGAACCCCAACCAACTCCTCCCAAGATATCTGGGTGCACCTGAAGCCGCTCTGCCCACCTCTGGTCTCCCTGCTTTGAACACACCCAGCGGCCTGCAGATAGAATCTCACATTTCCTGTAAAAATGTGAAAACAGTGAAGCCCAAGTCAACGAAGTCAGTGAGGGTGTGACAGAGACTTCCTGATGGGGGGGAAGAATCCTGAATGAGGACCACCGTGGCCCCTCCAGCAGAACTTTCCACAGGGCTGGACTCAGGAGCAGCACTTTCCATGGGGGACCCACTGGAGCTTGTTCCTGTGACCACCCACTGAACACAGGTGGAAACTGAGGCTCTGAGGGGTGCGGTAACAGTCCCAAGACTCACAGCTGAGAGGCGGCATAGTGACACTGTGCGATCGATGACCAGAGTGCTCACCTGAGGAAAAGCATGTGCAGCACATGCCGGGGACTGGCAAAGTTCCTGTAGCTTGACAGAAACAGGTGGACATAAGATTGGTCACCACCCAAGACAGCAGGCACCAGGTGCTCCACCCGCTTCTTCAGGGTGCGTGCCGGGACAGGCCACACCATATGGGTGGCATCCGAGCTCAAGGAAGATGTGTCTTCACTCTAGGACAGGACAGGGGAGAGATACACAGTGACAGCACCGTGAACCCCAAGGAGGGCAGGGGCTGGAGGCCAGTCTTAACCCCAGGGAGGACATGAGAAGACAGCCTGAGGGCCCATGGTTAATGTACAGGGTGGTGGTTGCCACCCCGGCAGTCCTCTTTCACCCTCCAGCCAGACCTGAGGTGTGAACACAGCAGGACCAGCAGGTTTATAAACCCCCCACCCTCTGCCCCTGCCCGGGGAGGGTGTCCCAAGTCCTCATTCCCCACACACTCAGGAGGAGGGGCTGTGGTCACCTAGGGAGGCTCATAGTGCTGGCCTGGCCTTGCCCAGCCTCCTCTGGGCCACCTGACATTACCTTTGGGGACCTCGTCCCTGACGGCCACAGGGATCTAGGGCAAGTGCTGAACCAACGCTGGAAGCTTTGGACAAGCCTCTCAGCACAGGGCTTCCTGGGGCTACGGCCCCAGGACCTTGGGATACAGCACAACATCTCACTCTGCCTGTTGCCAAGTGAGCTGGGGAAGGGGCTGTGTATACAATGTGGGTGCCAGGTTACCGAGTTCCGAGTTCTGTTGGGGTCTGTCATCAAGGAAGTGAAGTCACTTCCTGATACCTCATTTCCTGGGCCCCTCCTCTGTGTACAAGACTGCAAATGCCCCTCCGGGTACATGACTGCTGACCCTCCTTCCCCATGAACTCTCTCTATTGCCCAAACTTCCACCAACACTGCCCGACCACACCCCTGTGCAAGGCCTGGGTGCAGCCAGCTTCAAAGCTCAGAGGAGATACACGTAGGTTCATCCCCAGCTCCTGCTTCTTATCACTTATGTGACCCTGGACAAGCCATTGTCACTCTCATGACCTCCCCAGTCTCCCCTTTTGCACAGTGGGGATCTTTCTAGCATCTTCTTCCTAGGGATGGCATCAGGCATGTGTGAGAAAACATCTCTGAAACCAATGGCCGGTGTCACATGCAGCTAATAAACAAGACTAGAGATAAAATCCATGACGGTGTGGAAGGTAGCATGGAATACGACTAACGACAGGTCTGGTTCCTGTCATATAATCTTGAAAATGTCACTTTTGCTCTTGGTCTGTTTTCCCTGTCCGCACCATGCGACAGTTGGAATTTCATGCATTCAAATACTGCTTTCCTCCATAAAACCTCACAATGGCTTCGTGTGTATTTAGGTTTGGACTCAAGTGCCACATCTCTGTCTGTGTGGTTGGCGACTCCTCAGGGGCTCCCAGCGGTCCCCACCATCTGCTGCACACATCCTCACATAATCCCCTGCCCTGCAGTGTGGACTGGACTTAGTGACTCACTTCTAACCAATATAGTATCAAAAGTGAGAAGGTGTCACTTTCTAAATGTCATTGTAACACGCCTGTCTCTAGAATCTTGTTTTCTGTCTCCTCTGCTCTCTCTGTTTGTATCCACCATATGCCAAGCATGATGCCGAGAGCTGGAGAAAGAGCTGATTCAGCTGCACCCTGGCTTGGGAGATGATCCCAGGATAAGAAAGAAGAGAAGACGTGCTATCGAGTGGCTGACATTCTAAGAGAGGAAATGGTAAAGTGATCTAGGAGGCCATCAGAATATTCTAGATTAGGAAGCTACCTGAAGATGGTAGGAAATGAACACCATGTGCAGAGAAGAACCAGAGGTGTTTGGTCCATTAAGATGACATCAACATATAAGTGATGTGTAAGATGTAAGTAAGTAAGAAATACTATTCACAAATTCAAATCCTACTTTCAAAATCATTGAATGGCAGGGATAAGTGCTCATGTTAAATGCAAACATAACTAGAATGGAGGAAGATTCCATTTTTGGAATAACTTTATATCCCCATTAGATGAAAGTATGCAGATATGTTCAGCAATTCTTTTCAAATTGTATAAAATATCCATTGTTGACATAATCAGGATTCCACCCCCATACTTTGGCTTCACAGCCCATTTTCTTTACACCAGACACACATCCATTGCTGTGATGTAGATCCATTGCTATCAACACTATCCCAGCCCACAGCCTACTGGTCCTGGGAGACAGCAACTCTATCACTATATTGTGTGCAGAATCCAGGAAGGGCCTAACACGGGGGCTCCATAAATACTCCCTGAAATGCTGCACTTGAGAAGAGGCTATGATTTTATTACCTGGTGCTCTGCCTACACATGTTATCACTCTGCATCATGTCATGATCCTTAGTCAACCTCACCTGACAGTCAGCAACCCAGGAGCAGACTCTACACCTCGGTCTGCCCCTATCCCAGGCCCCCCAGCCCAGCACCTGGCAAGTAATATGTGCCAAATACTGATGAATGAATTATCTGGAAACATATGAAACAGGATTCATCAAGAATACCCAGATGGAAGGTCACCATGAACATTCTGCCTGATAACCTGCCAGCCCTTTTATTCAGTCTGCCAACCACTTCCTTCAGCCAGGAACTGCCTGGGCACAAAGATTTCCCAGAGTCACCATCCTGCCTTGACTTCTGCCGTTCACTTTAGCCTCCTTGATTGTCCTACTTACTGTGGGTTTCTTCACTCTCAGTCTCAGGGGACACCTCTGAACCCCTAAGGTAGCCCACTGGGTCTTCCTTCTCTGGCCAACACATTCCTCTTGCTTCTGTGCATGGCCTTGCTAGCACTGTCACAGGCTATCCCAGGAAAGTGACATCCCAGCATGCTGACCTTGGGCACCCACACTAGTCAAGGGAGTCCTCTTCCCTCATCTTCTGCAGAATCGCCCTAGGAATAGGGGATGCAGATATGTACACATGTGTAGGGAGGAATGGGGGTGTCATGACGTCTTAGCTAGAAGATGATTAAAAATTTCTTAAACATTTGTAGAAAATTATGGTTCATTTGTCCTGACTTGTAACTGAATGATAAAAAATCTGTGATAAATTCTGACACAAATGACAAAAGAAATGATCCAAACAATATGACCATAGAGGTGCTTTTCTTTTATGTTTAGGACTATCATTTAAAAATGTGGTATTGAGGAGAATGTCAACAATATCGGGGGAGGCTCTGGAATGATGCTGAGTAGAAAATGGACAATAGATTACTTTTTTGAGAATTGAGAGAAGCTATTTTGCAGAAAGTGGCAAATGAGCTTGACTTTTAAAAATGAATCGCATTAAAGCAAGTAAGTTTAGTGGAAAGTAGATGATATTTGGGGGAGGGTTGATATGTTAAGTTACAAGAGGCAAAGCAATGGAAAGAACACATGTTTTGCAAATGGAAAAATCATTCCTGTAAAACATCAGAATTGGAGTTTTCTTGCTGTTCTTTTTGTGCCTATGTAGTATCTTCTTTCTGCTGTAACTTCCAACTTGGGTTCTAGGTACTCTGTGTATGTGTGTGTTTACAAGAGAGAAATTGATAAACCTTAGTAAGCCCTAGAAAATTCTAGAGGTCTGAAATAAACAGATATTTTTCAAGTTTATTTAATTAAAAAGCAAAACAAAACAAAAACAGTGTCATCTGCTCCTATTAGGTAAATAAATATATGATCATATTGGAATCTTTGTGTGTGTGTGTGGCTGGCCAATATAGGGATCCACACCCTTGACCTTGGTGATACGAGGCTGTGCTCTAACCAGCTGAGCTACCAGCCAGCCTATACATGATCATATTGGAATAATATGCAACAGAGAGATACTCTGCTGCTATGGAGAATAAGCTGATTGCAAGGAAAAAAGATGCTCACAGATAAGGCAAGGGTAGGCTTTTTGTCCCCCATTGTGGAATAGTACAGGGAACAATGCAAATGTATTGAGGCTGGTCATTCCAAGTCATGGGAGGGAAATGAAAATGATGACTCTGGAAGAATAGTTTAAAATGTCAAGGAGTTTGAGGCAGGTGATCAATTTAGTGAAATGACAATTGCTTTAGGAGAGGCTGCTTCTTTGAAAGGATGGATACATACAGCAAGGCAAGGGAGGTGACTGTGCTGCTAAGTTTTTAATATTGCTATGCGTTTTAACTTTAAATATATTTGTGACTTTGCATGTAGCGCTGAATTTTGAGTGTCATAATTATTTAAGTATCTTTTATGGATTTGATTACTATAGCTATCACTGTAATTTGATGAGGTTTTTGAACTACATTCCATTTCTAATTTTGGTTTTATTATTTCCAAGTGCCAAAATACTTGAACACAGAACCACCTCTTATTCTATAATAAAAAGCAATGGAGACAAGTTATTCAGTTGAAAAAAATTACTTTTTTTTTTTTGTTAAAGATGACCGGTAAGGGGATCCTATCCCTTGATGTGGTGCTGTCAGCACCACACTCTCCAAGTGCGCACGGGCCGGCCCTGCTCCATGGTAGTTTTAGATGCTTCCCTCCTTTCTTCTCAGAATTTTCATTTTCCCATGTTCTCCTGGACAACTTCAACCCTGCTAACGATTAAAACCCATCACATCTGTCTGTCATGGTGTGGACTGGCTCCCAAGCAGAAGACTCAGGGGCTCTTTGAACTAGGACTTGCATTGGCTGCAACTCAACCAAGCTGAGGCGCCGATCTTGTGATTAAACTTAGCATGTGCTATGAATGGAGAGAAATGAAGTGAAAAGTGCCTATGAGATGCGAAGTCAAACTTGTCACGTTCCTAGTCCCCTCTCTGGGCTTCTCTAAATCTTCAGCTCCACCTCACTGTTTACCCCTTAAAGAAGCCAGATGCTCTCTAATTCGTATGTCAACGAAACACTTGGTTTCAAATAACGGGTATTAAATGACTATTTGTTGGAAGTTCTGTATCCTAAATTTGTAGGTGTCCTTTATGTGACTGACGATGGCATGAATACCTAGTGTTAACAGTCTTTGGTGTGCTCAGCAGTAAGATCCGTTAGGAATTGTCATGGAAACTTGTAAAATTTAAAAAAAATCCAAATGCATGTCATCTGGCTTTGGAGTCCAGTTCTTCAGTACACACTCTGCTGATTTGGGCACCTCAGTCAAGAACCCAGTCAAAGAACCTCACAGAGTCACCCACAGGCCACGAAGCCACAGCACACGAGCAAGACTTTCCTGTGCTGCCCTGTTAACCATGAGCAGATGCCAAGGGCCCCAGATGTCTCAGCAAATCCTCTAGTTTCAGCAAATCCTCTAATATGAAACAGGCCAAAGCAAATAAACAAAAAAGGAAAAAGCAAATTGGAAGAAATAGAGATCATGCAAGGGAAACAGAAAATACCATTAACTTCCTCAGAGTTATAGGAGAGAAACTGTTGGACTTACTGAAGAAGAACAGACATTGTTAAAGTAGAATAGGGAGAAGAAGAATCAAATAACCATGAGGTCATTTAGAAATTAAAAATATAACTGTTGAAATTTTTGTTTTTTGTTTTGTGTGTGTGTGTGTGACAGTTAAGGGATTGTAACCGTAGGCGTGGTGTCGCCCGCACCGCGCTCAGCCAGTGAGCGCACCGGCCATCCCTATGTGGGATCCGAACCCGCGGCGCCGCTGCGCTCCCAGCGCCGCTCTCTCTGGAGTGCGCCATGGGGCGGCCCCTAAGTGTTGAAATTTCAATTAGAAAACAACTCACTAGAAAGGTGAGAAAATAACACACAGGAAGCATGATTAGTTCAAAAAGACAAAAGGATAACAAGAAAGATACTATTTAAAAAAAAGCATAAAAAAGTAAAAGGAGTAAAAGGGAAAGAGAGAGAGAAAACGGAAGTGCGTGTCCGCAGAGCCAGTGTCTGAACAACACGCGCTCCAGGAAGAGCCGCGGAGATGGGCAGGAGGAGAGAACCGTGGGAGAAAGGAGGAAGGGACAGGTCCCGGAGGTCCCCAGAGGTCCCCACGTGGAGAGTGACGAGGGGTCCACACGCCGCCCCGCACTGGGGAAGCACAGGGGACACCGTGTCAACTCTGGGTGTGGGGGTCCAGGGGACGGACCCTGCGGAGGAGCCTCAAGAGGGAGACGACAGGGGAGTCCGGCCTTCAGCGTCTCGTGCAGAGTCGGTTCCAATCTCCTCTTTTCCTCGTCGAACGTGAGTCCGACAAGGCGAGGACGGGCCTCTGGACGTTTAGCAGCCCAAGACCGTTTTCTTAGCAGTCTATGGGGGGGCGTCTCCCACTACGGAGAAGACATAAACCCGGACAGGGGACAGGGCCCTGGTGACGGCCACGGGGGATCGTACGGACCCCGACTGCTTGGAGGCTGCAGTGTAGACATCGGCTCCCAGGAGGTGTCGTCCAGAGCACCACATGAGTCCCTGAGGCGTTCAGCTGCGGTGACAACAGCCGCCCCAACCGGGACAGTGCGCGTGCGCAGACTCCACCGCACACAGAGGACACGCGGCCCGGGCCGGGCTGTCAGCCGCGTCCCCGCAGCCGCCGGTGCGCGGCGCTCAGAGCCGCCGACGGGAAGCCGCGGTCGCGGGGTGCGCTCTCCGTGGCGCCTCCTGGTGGCCCTGCCTGCAGCTGCCGCCCCCAGGCCGCCCGCCCGGGGACAGGAGCGCACGACCGGCCGCTCTCCACTCCCTGCTCCCGCCCCTCTGAGGCCGATGACAGCGGGTTCCAGCGACACGACGGATTCCCACGGGCGCTCCGGGTCGGTGCAAGGGGGTCCGCGCTGACGAGGCGCCGAGCACAGCCGTGGGGGGCACCCGCGTGGGCTGTCGTCGGCCGACGGTCCTGGCGGTTCCTCGGCCCCAGGCTGGCAGGCATAGTCCGCGGCGTGACAGTCCTGGCCGCGGAGCCGTGTGCTATTAAAGCCACACGGTCACCACGAGAGACGGGTGAGAACAAAGAGCGCGGGGAGCGCTGATCACAGGACGCAGGTCGTCAGTTTTGTTATCTTTTTGAAGAACTGGCTTGGTTCTTAATTTTGTTGATTTTCTCTTTTTTAAAAAATTTTTATTGCGTTTGTTTTGGCTTTTATCTTTTTTTTTTTTTTTTTTTTTGGTCTACTAGTTTTGAGCTTAGTTTGCTCTATTTTTCTAATTCCTTAAAGTGTAGTTTTGTTGTTGATTTGAGATCCTTTTTTTTTAAATGTAAGTGTTTACAGCCGTAAATTTCCCTCTTTGAACTGCTTTCACTGTGTGTTTTACTTCTCTTGAGACTTCCTCTTTGACTCATGAATTACGTAGATGTGTGTTTTAAGTTTCCAAATGTCTGGAGACTTTCTTTCTAACTTTATGTTTCTGGAGAACGTACTTAGTGTGATTTCCAATCCTTTTAAATTTGTTTAGGTTTGTTTTATGGCCCAGGATATAGCCTATCTTGGTATATGTCCCACAGGTACTTGAAAAGAATGTGCATTCTGCTGCTGTTGAGTGCAATGTTCTACCCATGTCTGTTAGATCTTTTCGGTTGAGGATGTCGAGTTCTTCCACATCCGTGATGATTTTCGGTCTAGTTGTTCCATCAATTGTTGAGAGGGCTGTTGAAGTTTCCCCTGTAATTGTAGATTTGTCTATTTCTCCTGTCGATTCTATCACTTTTTGTTTCATGTATTTTGTAGCTCTTATGTGTGTGCCTGTGTTTGTTTTAATGTGCTGACTGTGAAGAGAGGCTTAGTGAAGGTAAAGGCATGAACTTTGTCCCATGGGGTGACAAGCTGGTATCATTGTGCCAGGCACTGTAAAACACAGGCACTGCAATTGCCAATGGCGAGTGCTTGCTTCACTAGGTAAATCATCAGACGCTTCTCAACATCACTGTTTTCTGACTGACATCTCTGAAATGTATCTTTTATAATAGACGTCTCCAAGTTCTCTAGTGTCCTTTACTGTCACGACTATCTTGAAACAAAGCCAGCCCTGAGTTCTTGTCAGCCAATTATTTCACCATTGTAATTTACAAAACAAAAACTAATTAAAAATCTGTCATGCATAGTCATTGTTCTATGTTCTATATAACTTTTTTCCTATACTACCTCCTCTATTTCCACATAAGGATATTGTCAGTTACATTGAAAGAAGTGTAATCCTAAAGGTGCGCCCACCTTTCGAAAGAGTGGCTTTCCTTCCTTTTCGTGATCATGACACAATAAATATCTTTAATGCAAATGTGTATATACCATGTGATATCTTTGCTTTCTCATTTATTGCAATATTTTTTTAGAAAATAAGTTTAAACTGTATAGAGTATTTGTAATGAGGTGAGAGGAAAGCTCTGGGTAGTAAGAATGGAGGGTGTTAGGTGTCTTCACTTAGTGGGAGTCTCTCTCCCTAACTGTCTTTGAGAGAACCCATCTCTCTGGGCTTACTGCGGTTAGGAGCCTGATTGGAATAAGAGGAGCAGACACCATTGTCTCAGATACGTCTCATACACACGTCCTCCTGGCATTGTACCAACTGTGCCGGTGTGACCAAGGCTTCTCAGTGTCAACCAGCTCTGCCAGGGCTTCTCTGATGCTGGCACAAGAGGCTGCCCTGGGGACCTGCTCCCTGAGGAATAGTTAAGTCTCCAAGTAACAATCTTGGCCCCCAAAAGGACAAGAACCTGTGGATAAATGCTTCCCTCTTTCTTTCCCTGAGGGGATAGTTTTGAGACATATTTCATTATAAATTTCAAAAGATTTTCAAAAGCAACTGGTCACCATAGAGGTAAACTACCCATGGCAGGAATGCTTTCCTGGATTGGTTTTCTGTCCTTCCCTTTCCACCCTCATTGTTCATTCCATACTCACAGAACATACATTCCCCAAACAACTTACCATTCAGGTTAACTCTCAGAGGAACTGGCTAAAGACCCGTTACTTTCCAGCACTCACCTTTAGTCCTGCTGCAGAGTGGCTATTAGACTGGTAGTGGTGACGATTCTTATAGGTCTGCTCTTATCTATCGAAGTAATCTCAGCTACTTTTTCTTCAGATGAATTCATCCTATTCTTAGCAAAGTTTCAATAGATTCCCATCCACAATCATTGTGCATTTTTATTGCATTTATCTACCTTGTGTTTTATATACCTCTTAGACTGAAGAAATCTCCAGAAATGGAATAAGTAGCATAAAAAAGGTCTAAGTAATGCCTGGTACGGTGGGTTTGTTTCTTCAGGGACATTGTGTGTGGAAATCCATGGATGTCTTAACTGTCAGGATTCAGGAAATTAGAGGTGGCAGGCTGTGTGGAGACGACCTTGGGGGCAGCAGGCCCTCGGGGACCCACATTATGGGGCTTCACCAACCTTACTCCAGCGACTCCCCACTTTGCTCCTCTCGGGGTCTAGCTGTTTCTGCTCCTCACTTATCTGTGTGCTTTCTCTGTCTCTTCTCTGTCTTTTACTTATGGTGTCTGCTTGCTCACATTTTTCATTTTATGATAATAGCTGGGACTTGTCCTGATTTGCTCAAGGCCTCCACTCTCACCTCCTCCTGTTTGGTCCTAACAGTTGCTACATCGTGGCTACTGTGAACTTTCACCTCTGCTGTGCTGACAACCTTTTGTTACTATTTCCCAACCAGACTTCAGAGAGAGGTGGAGGGGCAGAGAGAGAGAAGGAGAGAGAGTGGGAAACAGAGAGAGAAGGAGACAGAGCAGGAGAGAACGGGCTCATTTCATCTTTCTCTGCCAAGTCATATCATAAACTTCTGATCAGCCCCTAAATAAGCCCTCCTTGATAACGTTGAGAAGACCCAAACATACTTGCAATTCTTATTATGATCTCAAAGGACTCAGAAAACATAGAAAGTTATTATAGGCATCTACAGTACTTTTCAATTGTAGTAAAATACACATGACATAAAATTTACCGTTTTAGCCATTTTTAAGCGTGCAGTTCAGCGGCACCAAGTGCACTCTCACTGTTGTTTAACCATCACAGCCATCCATCTCCAGAACTTTCTCATCCTCCCACATCAAAATCCTACACCCATTCAATGACAGCTCCACATTGCCTCTGTCCCCGAGCATTGTGGCTGCCTTTGCTCAGCTGTTCATATTCTAGGGACAGCATTAGTCAGTCACAAAACTTTTTTTAACGCAATTGCCTGGATATTCTCCCTTCGGTAGCTGGACTTTAGTGAGACAAGCCGGCTGGGTTAGATTGGTGTGTGGGTCTCTCAGTAGGTGGGTAGGTGGTTCTTCCAGGTAAAAATGTGTAAGCTGAGGAGTCATGGGCTGAAAAAGAAAAAGAATGTAAGCAGGCATCTTTATTCTCAATAACAGGCATTGTGATTTCCATTTTTCAAATAAGCATACTGACGTCTAGAAAGTTTAAATAACTTGCTGGTCATTATACCGAGCCAGGGACTCATCTCTTCTTCACTGCAGACAGTCCCTCCTGTGGTTCCATGCCATGCAGGAGACCACATTTTGAAAGTCTGGGGCAACTGCTTTGTGCTAGACTCAGAGGGAGACATAGAAAAGGGCGAGGTTTTGCTTTCAAGGAGCTTACAATCTTAAAGCCTCCGTGCACGGCCACTTGAATGCTAGCAACTCTAGGCAAGCTCTTAGCTACTCTAGTCACCTTCACGGACTCAGACCTCAGCAGGCAGAATCACATGGGGAGGTAAATCAGTGACGAAAATGGATTGTGATTAGTGTTGATGGATGATCGTGAAATATACAGTGAGGAAACAGGGACAGCCTGGAATCCACTCAACTTAAAAAGAAATGACGTGTTTCTGTAAATAGCCAGTCCTTCTAGGCACTTGAAATGTCATTTGATTAAAAACTTAAATGTAGAACAGGTTTTGGGGGAAGTGTATATTCAGCCTTTAAAACCCTTTAATCCATGTACCCAGTCAATGGCCGGTTTTAAGGTAGCCCAGTGCTGACAGGGCTGTTCCCTGCTGAGCAGGCTGTGGGCAGGTGCTTGGTGAGCTGTTTGCCTTACTTTTTAAGCAGCTGTTTTTCTTGGCACATGATCTCCCTTGTGGAAAATGTCTGGTCCTGCAGGACCTTATATAACCCTTGCTCTCAAAGCAAGGCCCATCCCCGCTCTCTCACATGTTGGCTCCTGTAGCCCATGGCCTATCCAAATCTTCCGTGGTCCTTATGGCACAAAACTGGAGCCGAAGCCTCCATGCAGAGCCCTTATTCCAATGCAAATTGTGGGCATTTCCTCATCCTTACAACTCATAGTTACCCACAAGTCACACCCAAAAGTACAGGGACAGCAGAGCATAATGGTTAAGACTTTGGGCTCTTGACTGAGGCCTCTGGATTCAAATTTGTCACTTACTGGGCCAGTTCTTTAGTCTACCTCAGCCTCTTTCTTCATCTGAAAATAGGGATAATAATAACCTCAAAGGTTAAGTTAATTCTTATAAAAGTTCTAGGAACAACCCAAATGTCCATCAATAGATGAGATGAGTGGATACACAAAATTGTGTGTGTGTGTGTGTGTGTATCTATATAAACATTTTGTTTGTGTATGTGTATATATAGATACGTACATAAGAGGGTCTTCAAAATGTTCATGGAAAGATTCATATTATCTTTTTTTTTGTTCAAAAGATGACCAGTAAGGGGATCTTAACCCTTGACTTGGTGTTGTCAGCACCATGCTCACCCAATGAGCTAACCAGCCATCCTTATATGGGATCCGAACGTGGGGCCTTGGTGTTATCAGCACCGCACCACACTCTCCTGAGTGAGCCATGGGCCGGCCCCATATTATCTTTTAATTCCACTTTTCCACAAACTTTTTGAGATACCCTCGTATGTGACATTTTATTTATCCATTTATCCACTGATAAATTCCTTCTTAAAAAGGAATGAGATTCTGACACACGCTACATCATGGATGACCCGGAAGACATTATGTCAAGTGAAATAAGCCAGACACGAAAGAACTGACGTTGTGTGATTCCACCTATACGATGTATCTAGAACAGTCAAACACATAGAGACAGAAAGTAGGACAGTGGCTAGCTAAGGCTGGAGGAAAGGGAAAATTGGGAGTTATGTTTTTAATGTGTACAGAGTTTCAGTATGGGATGATAAAAAATGTTCAGCAAGTTATTAGTGGTCATGGTTGCACAACACTAGGAATGTACTTAATTCCATGGAATTGTACACTTAAAAATGGTAAGTTTTATGTTATGTATATTTTACCATCAAAAAAGTGTTTGGAACAGGGTCAATGCATAGTGAAGTCTCTGTATTCCTCATGGCATCTCTTGCACTGCTGCATGATGTTGTCCTTTAACTCTGGCATTTTTGTGCAGCATGCAGTTTGATGTCATCTCTCTAATGTAGGGCAAGGACAATTTCATATGATGCTTTGGCTGTCCTTCACTGACCTGCCAACTTGCCTTGCACCTAGTTGGGCTCTATAAATCATTGACTGATTAGTTCAGATTCCAAATAACCTGCTTTATAATAACATGACTCGTGCTTTTACTCCAGTGAGTGGGTCTCAGTGTTTGCTCTGTGGGAGGCAGTTGGCACGGTGACTGAGAGCCAGCGTTTGGAGTCAGGCACACTAAGGTCTGCATTTCAGTTTTGCCACTTACTAGTCATGTGCCTCTGGGGAGGTCAATACGCCTCAGCTTCTTGTCACCTGTGATTAGGATAAACAATACCTTACTCATGGTTGCTGTCATGATTAAAATAAAATAACATTTTTTTGAGAACATGGCCTATCATGGGGGCTCAATAAATGGTAGATAATAAAAACATTTTCTATCCTAAGCAGCACTGCCACCTTAACTTCCTCATTCTGAAAGTCAGTTTCTGAAACTGACGTTTTACTTAAAGCAGATGCCAATTCCTGCATCACTGTGGATGCTTCTACAACAAAGGGTGATGTCTTGAAGCCGTAACTGCTCAGGATGATGATGGCAATTATTCTGCTTCCCAAACCCAGCAGTCTCAGGTGTACCAGGAAGACTGTACATGCCCTCGCAGAGTGAAAGAAGGCTTTCTTAACTCGGAGAGGATTCCCACTTAGTGCAGACAACCATTGCTCTTAGGCACGAGTTGCTGCTCAGAGCCCCTCAGGGAGGCAATGCTGAGCCAACTTAGAGCCAAACCCCTGGGCCTCACTCTAGATGCCAGCAGCTGGGGAGATGAGCAGAACAACGAGCCCATTCAGCCCTAAAGGGCAGTGACCACGTGAAGACCAGATCCATGACTCAGAGGCTGAACTTTGTTAAAAACAAACAAACAACAACAGTGGCCACTACGGATGACTTTGACAGCACCAGGAACAGGAAGCAGAGTGGCAGCCACAGGGATGAAACCCTGACAGCTAAGCTGTTCCTGCAGCAGGAGCCTGATTAGGGCAGATTAACACTTGCTCTCTGTGAAACATCTCAGGGGACTTGTTCCAGAGTGGAGCAGTGGAAAATCTCTCAGCCCAGGGAGAGAGTGAGTGACCCTACTTACAGGTGAGTGCTGGAGAACAAAGGAGACTCTGCTGGAATTGGAATTCCAGGAAATTCAATAGAAGGACCCTTGAGCAAACAGAGGACAATCGTGATCTGGAATAAGAACTTGGAAGTCACAGCACCTTGATGTCACCACACCTGAGGTGACTCTAGAATACACAGCAAAGGGAAAGAGAGCAAGCCAAGAGGGGGGGAGAGCAAGCATGTCAAGAGACCCCCTCGATGTGGAGCAGTCAAGAGGAAGGGGAGGCCGGAGACTGTCAACTGTCTGCTGCACAAAGCACGTATCGCCTGACGGGCAGCTGCTGTCACCCTCCTCTGCCAACTGTTGACTTTTTGGGGTGTCATGCACCTGATGGCACAAAAGTACTCTGTATGTATCAGTCACTGCCTCAAACGTGAATGAATTCTATTTTCCTGCCCGTGGAAATACGTGTCACTAATCTTCCAAAGAACTTTACATTTCCCAGCTCCTGTGTCTAACTTATGAATCTGCTGTTAGTCATTACCCACAACTTGAGAAATGTCACCTTAATCTAACTTCAGGAGATATTTATCTATATCACTAAGGACTTGACTTGAATTCTCATAAATGGTGGGGAAATGTATATAGATATGGGGATATATATATATAGCAGGATACCAGATAGAATATACAGTGTGTAATATTAATTATGAAAAAAATGCCCAGGAAAAAAAGATTGGAAGGATTTTAACCAAAATGTTTACAGGGGATATATTCATTTTCTTCTTTATGTTTAATACATATCTGTAGTTTCCAAATTTTTGAAGTGAATAGATTATTTTACAATTTCTCTCTAAATACATTTTAGATATAGTTTTTAAAGAAACAAAGAAACTCCCCAGAGCTGCAGGAGCTGCTTCTCCCGTCTAAGCAAGACTAGCCGCCAAAAGCACCTCTCTCTGGGCCAGGAGTGGGTAGGAGGTTTGTGGGACTGCAATGGCTGTCTGTTACTTCAATGGTGGCCTGAGGCCATGGTGAGCAGAAGAAAGGTGTGATGTCAATTCAGGTCATCCTAAACTATAGTTTAATTTCATAACAAATTATAAATATAGAGTTTTCATAAACACTTTCTTATCCATTTCAAAGCAAGTGTTAAAATATTAAGATAACTTAGGTTTTATTGTCTTCTTCTATACATTATTAGTACCAGTTATACTGTCAATTCAATTCAGCAAAACAGACTAGTCAAGAGCAAAGGCCATGGCAAGTTTTTAGGGATGCTCAAGGCATTTTGCTTTTCACTGCTTACTATTTACAAAATGGTTTAAAGGAATGCAAAGATGAACTTTAATCCAGTGGAAGGGAAATACAAGTACATAAATAACAATATCACAGGTTAGCATATACAATAAATCCACCAAAAGGCAATAAAAATGCTATAATGCTCATAATAATTTTTTATCCTTTCTGAGTCCTTTGGGGTCAATACAAGGATCATAAATATAACTGTGGATTTTCTAAGCAGTCAATTGAATATTTCATGACTACAGAAATTCACTGGATCAATTAAGATTTTAATGAGCAACATTTCCTTTATTTTATTCAATTTTCAGAGTTGTGTTTCAGAGAGACTATAATGATTATTTTGAGCTGCTGTAAAAAGTTTAGCTCCTTGATTTGCTGACATTTTCTCTTAAGTAGATGTGCTCAGATATATTATTTACCTTTAGTCCTGTATTTGCAAACTGTCTTCTATGCAAAATTTATTCTGCAGATATACTTGAACCTCCATTTCACAATTTAAGGAAAGTCTTATGAACTCCCCAAAGTTTCTGTCAAGCACCAGGGTGACACAGCCTGGATGTGTGTTCTGACACTGCTACCTCCCACTCTGCCATCTTGGATGGGTTACTGCACTTTTCTGAGCCTCTCTTTAACAACAGGACTTGAGTAGTTTGAGTTAGTCCATATCATCTATTACTTACTGTTGATTTTGTGGAGATTAGAAGCAGTGGTAGTGGCCTCACTGGGGAATTTTTTTAAAAAGACACTGGAAGTTAACTGTTTCTATTTCTGCAAGTTCTTTGAGGCCCATGCTGCACCCAATCTGGCACCAGGCTACTCACAACCTTGCTGTCTCCTCTTGCATTCTTATTCCTCCCGTCTTTCCTCCTTACCCCAATTCCTTCTCTTCTGGATGGCCAGAACTTCAAACTCTCCTATTCCATTTCTTAAGCCCTTTTTATAAACTCATTTTTGGGCTTATTGCAAAACCAAACCCATTATGATACTTAATAAAAGAAAAGTATTCCGACACATGATCAGGGATCCATAAAATGGTTGTAGGAGAAAAATGGCAACTTCTACTGTGCATGGATGAAAGATGTCAAGTGGACATTGTCAAGGTTCTGTGATAACCATTTTTTATAGCTAATTCTTGTTCATATAAGGATATCCACACAATAATTACTAAGCTACTTGTCCTGAATATACTCTAAATTTTTCTAAAGTTGCTTTTATTTTAAAATAATTTTATAGCAAGAACAACTTATTATTAGAAGTTCTCTTATTCATTTAGGATATGTTGGTAAATACTTTTCTACAAAACTTTTCCCAGATTTTTATGAGAAAAGAGTGAGTTAAATGATTTTACCTAACTTCACCTCTTGCAGATGACCGTGTTCTTTTGAAAGTACTTTTTAGGTACAGAACCAGAATTTGATTTCAGGTATTACTCAGTCAGCATTTCCTCATTTGATGACACGGGTTTCTCTTTGATTAATCTAGTTCCACAGTTTCAACTGCATCCTCCATACGAATCACGCACAAGTATATATATTCCAGCTTCGGTCTGCAATGCCTCCGACACACGGCTGCTCTCACAGATTCAATGACTGTTTTCTTTGCGATGCTCAGATGGCTTCCTATCACACGTGGACTAAGGTTCAAACCAAGCCTAGTATTTTCAGCCATTTAAATCTTGACCCCAGCCATATTCCTAGACTCATCTTTAGCAAATTTATTTCACAAATATTCATTAAGTCTGCCATGTGCCAGGTGTGTGCGGGGCCTGAGGATATGACCGTGGGCAACCCCAGACCCAGTCACTGGCCCCGCTGAGCTTCATCTGGGACATGCTTTCTTGCCCCTCCATATTCTGTAGCCAAACCACGCACCACTCTCTAGATGTGCTTTGTGCTTTCTTATCTATAGGCTTGTCCTCTGCCTGGAATGTTGTGACCGAGAGCAAGAGTGTTAATGAAGCCCTGGGGTAAAATGATGAATTTGTACTGCTGTACTTTCCATGTAAAATGAACTGTTTTTGATCCTCCATAGTGACGGAGACTGAGAGAAAAAAAAAAAAAAACTCACCAGGTCGGTAGTAGAATACCAAGTGCCAAAGTCTACCTTGCTTTTTGTCTATAAGATACCACATGGCAGACATGATTTAAAGTACTACTTGGTTAAGTTCACCTTCATTACCATAATCTATATAGTTTTTATGGGGGCCACATAGATGATTGGTTGGGAACATAATGGATGTCAATGCTCCTGCACTTTTCAAGTCTTTAACGGTGTTGCTCATCTCTGCATTTCCTCCCAGTATGTATTATTACTTTGACATGTTAACTTGGCTGAGGGGAAGAACAGTTTCAAGTTTCTTACCATGATGGTTCTTACTCCACAGGGGGGAGAAACAATGTGAGGGTTCTCCCAGCCACTAGCAATACGTATTCCAATTCTGTATTCAGAAACCACAGGAATAACCAAAGAATGTTCCAAACAGATCCACCACACCCATTGTGAGACATACTGGAGCAAGAACTCCGTTTATCACGTGGCTGCTCTGTGCACTCATTCTAACCGGACGTTAATGAAGGTATTTCAGATCTCTTGATTCAGTACCAGCACAGAGCCCAGTTCTTATATTCAGCAGTTCTTGAAAAATCTGAGGATTTCCTTTATGCAAGAGCAAATTTTCTCTGATGAATGGTCTTAGATCCTTTTGGGGAAGGTTCATGGGACTGTTCATCGTATAGATTCACGCTAGCATCGCATCGTCCTTCCTCAAGGCAACCATCTCTTGTGAAATGAGTGGGCTGTAAAATCTCTCATCTGGAAACTGGGTGTGGGACTCTTTTTCCCTGAAGTGAAAACTGGAGAAGGTTTCTGTTCATCAGCTCTTGATATTTTCTTTTTATTATACAAGCAAATTACATTCTGGTTGACTCTCCATCTATCTTACCCCCCCAGAATGCAATGCTTTTGTTAAGTATTGCTACAGATTCCCCAGGGTCTAAGCATACTGCATACTATTCTAGCCCTGCCACTCGATGTGGCAATTATGTCCCCTTTATTCTAACAATTAAGTCCTACCATTTGGCCTCTGCCACTCCAGAATCCTGTCATTCCCTTGATACTAGGAATCTCAGTTCCATGGCAGCATCTTCTCCTGTCAAACCGGCCTATGGAAGGCATTTATCACAGAGCTTCTCAAATTAACTGGTGCCCTTTAGCAATGTATTCCTCATGGCTTTAGTGAAAGAGATGTCCTCTGGGTCCACCTAAGGAGCACTGCCAAGTGCCAGCTTCTCTGATCACACATAATAAACTCATTCTAATATTTTTATATCCTTGAATCTTTGGACCCCTTCCTCAATACTAGGCCAAGGCAGTTCCAGCATCTCCACCTCATTTGCAGTGGGCTATCATTGTGCAGAAGCTCCTAAGAGCCATCTCAGCAGCAGGTTAGACAGAATTCAGGTGTCCTTACCAGGACATTGAACTTAAGTCATAGAGGAGGCTCCAATGTCAATAAACTATATCCCATCTGGGTTTATTTCCACTTTTCCCACCAGCATTCCTGATCTTCAAGATCGCCATACATGTGTGTTCTCCTGATTCCTGAAATATGCATATTAAGCAGGTTCTGCACTTTCTTTGGCATGTAAACTACTTCCTCCCAGAACTGGAACTGTGTTTCCTCTTTAGGGCTATGCTAAGATCTTACCATACTTATCAGGATGCAAGGCAGGTCACATCTTGAGAAAACAAGGCCAAGGGAGGTTAAATAAATTGAACAAAATCAGGTAACAGGTTAGCTTTAGAGTCAGAATTACAACCTAAGTCTCCTTGCTCCTGGTGCTGTACGTTTCTACTACACTCTAGAACAGTGTGTCTTTGTCTTAGTCTGTTTGTGTTGCTATAACAGAAATACCTGAGACTGGATAATTTATGAAGAAAAGAGGTTTATTTGGCTTACAACTCTGGGCCAGCTGCATCTGGCATGGGCCTCAGGCTGCTTCTACTCATGGCAGAAAATGGCAGGCAGCCAGCAGGTACAAGCAGATCACATGGTGAGAGGAAAGCAAGAGAGAGAGAAGGGAGACCACAATGAGATATCACTTCACACCCATTAAAATGGCTATAATAATAATGATAATAATAAACGGAAGACAACGAGTGTTGGCAAGGATGTGGAGAAATTATTATTATTTTTAATTTTAACTTTCATTGAATCAAAATTGATTATACATATTTTGGTGTTTCAACATTGAGATATGTTGATCAAATCAATATTACTAGCATATGTATTGTTACAAATTGTAATTATTCTTTATGCGCATTGTCCAATCCCTCTTCATCCCCCTTTCCCTCCCTCTGTCCCCCTCTAATCACCCTACATTTCTTCTCACCCTCTGAAAGAATAATGGTTGCTGTTGATTTGCTGCCCAAATGATCTGTCCAATGCTGAGAGGCATGATCAAGTCCCCCAATACTATCATAGAGCAGATGCCTCTTCCATCACTATGAAATGGGCTCCGTGGAGACAGACATCCTCCTCCTTTCTCTGCTGGTGACTCTCCTTGTGTCAACTCACCCCAGTGGCTGGCGGACCATCTGCATGGTGGTTGTGGCATCTAGCTGTCTTCATGGCAGCCGTCGTTATCATAGTAGCTATGGTGGGCCACCCACACGGAGGAGATATTTTTGGCCTGCTCTGTGGTGCTGGCAGTGTGCCTGGTAGTGGAGAGTGTCTGATCCCCAGTTCTATGCCCTGGGTCTCTGAGTGGGTCCCAAGGCACTGGCATAGTGTGCCTGGTTGTGGGATCGGGGTCTTGTCCCCATCTCCATGCCCCAGGTCCCTGAGCAGGCCCCAAGGTGATGGTATGGTGTGCCTGGTTGTGGGAGGGGGCTCCAGTCCCCTTCTCCATATCTCGAGCCCCTGGGTTGTGGGAGGGGGATCTGGTCCCTGGCTCCATACCCTGGGTCCCTTTGTGGGCCTTGGGGCACTGGTGCAGGGTGCCTGGTTGTGGGAGGGGGGTCTGGTCCCCAGCTCCATACCCTGGGTCCCTGGGCTGGCCCCAAGGTGCTGGCATGGGGTGCCTGGTTGTGGGAGGTGGGTCTGGTCCCCTTCTCCATGCCCCAGGTCCCAGCACAGGCCCCAAGACGCTGGCATGGTGTGCCTGGTTGTGGGAGGGGGTTCCGGTCCCCTTTACCTTCCCCTGGATTCCTGAGTGGGACCTGAAACATTGGTGCAGGGTGCCTGGTTGTAGGAAGGGGGTCTGGTCCCCTTCTCCATGTCCTGGGTCCCTGGGCGGGTCCTGAGGCACTGGCATTCTGATGCCTGGTTGTGGGAGGGGTTCTGATCCCCTTCTTCATGCCCTGGGTCCCCAGATAGGGCCCTGAGGCACTGTCACAGCATGCCTGGTTGTGGGAAGGGGGTCCAGTCCCTGGCTGCTAGCCCCGGGTTCCCAGGCAGGCCCCTAGGCATTGGTGGTATGCTGGTATGTGGGAGTGGGGTCCAGTCCTTGACTCCAAACCTCAGGTTCTGGGTGGAGCCCTGAGGTGCTGGCAGTGTGAGGGGTTGTGGGCAGGGGTCCTGCCCCTGGCTCCATGCCTCATGTCCCCTGGTGGGCCCCAAGGCATTCATGGTGTGCCTGGGCTGGAACTAAGTTTTTGTCATTTCTTGCTTCTAAAACAGGGGAACTTCCTGTGGGAATCAGTGCTTGAGCTGTGTGGTTGAGGTAAATTGCTACTTTGCTACTGTTTCCCTAGCGAAGACTTTTTGTGCAGCTCAGGATTTAATGGTTGACCTTATAGGTTCTTTTGGCTCTCCACATACTTGGTGCACCTGTGTTGTGCAGAAACTCTGATCTGGGCTGGAGTTTTTTCATCAAACTGCACCCCATGAAATTCTGTATACCCGATCAGTCTCCTCTGGAGATCCAGGATCAGCTGTCCATGCTGTGTCCCAGTGTTCTCCCGGTGGGCCTGTATCCTCCACTGCCCATGCTCCAAACACTTCCCATGGGACAGGCCCTGTGCTGGTCCACTGTAATGACACACTGGCCTCTGAGTGGCTCCCTTTTTTCAGCTGTTCTGGCTCCTCGCTCCTGTGTGGGTCCACAGGAACCCTGTTAGTGGTTTTGCTGTCCTGGAAGCCACCAAAGTCCTCTTCTCCTCTGCTGCCTCCAAGTAACTCCATCTAAAGGGCACAGTTGTGGCTTCTGCTGGCTCCTACTCCATGTGCTCCAGCATTAAAGTGGCTGCAGCCCAAATTGCTGAGAGCAGTTTTTTCTTTCTCTCTTCGTGGTTTCTCTCGCCTTCATGAGTTCCATAGGTCTCTCCTCCTCTTCACCTGAGCTCCAGCGGCCCCAGCTTGACTGGTTACAATTTTATAGTTGTAAATTCATTGATTTGTGGGAGAGAGTGACACTGGGGACTGTCTATTCTGCCCTCTTGACCGGATGTCAGATATGGAGAAATTAGAACCCTTATTTATTGTTGGTGAGGATGTAGAATGGGCCATCTGCTGTGGAAAAAATTGCCAGTTTCTCAAAAAGTTAAACATAGAATTTAAAAAGTTTAAGTAAAAAGTTAAACATATAATTACTATGTGACCTAGCAATTCTACTCCTAGTTATATACTCAGGTATATACATTTGTTTACTCAGATACTCAAATGAATACTTGCACATGCATGTTCGCATGTTCATTGCAGCATTAGTCACAATGGCCAAAAGGTGGAAACAACCCAAGTGTGCCTCAGCTGATGAATGGATAAAAAATGTAGTCTTTCTATATGATGAAATATTACTCATCCATAAAAGGGAATAAAACATTAATAAATGCTACAGCATGGATGAACCACACAAACACTATGCTAAATGAAAGAAGCAAGACACAAAAGGTCACATACTGTATAATCTAATTTATATGAAATATCCAGAATAGGTAAATCCATAGAGACAGAAAGCAGATTGATGGTTGCCAGGGATTGGGGATAGGGAAGAAGAGTGACTGCTTAATGGATACAGGGTTTTTGTTGACAGTGATGAAAATGCTTTAGATCTAGGAAGAGGTGGGAGTTGCCCAACATTGTAAACGTACTAAATGCCATCGAATTTTTCACTTTAAAATAGTTAAATTTATGTTACATGAATAATAGAGTTTGGATATGTTGTCCCTTCCAGAACTCATGTGGAAATATGATCCCCAATGTGGCAGTGTTGGAAACTGATTGAGTCATGGGGGCAGATACCTCATAAAAGGAATAGTGCTCTCCCTAGGTGGGTGGAGTAATGAGTGAGTTTTAGTTCTGTTAGTTCCTGCAAGAGCTGGTTGTTTATAGGACCCTGGCACCTCCTCTCTCTCTCTCTCTTGCTTCCTCTCGCCATGTGATCTGCTTGTGCCCACCGGCTGCCTGTCACTTTCCGCCATGAGTAGAAGCAGCCTGAGGCCCGTGTCAGATGCAGCCCTCCCAGGACTGTTAGCCAAATAAACCTCTGTTCTTTATAAATTACCCAGTCTCAGGTAATTCTGTTATAGCAACACAAAAGGGACTAATACAGTGAATGTCACCTAATTACAAAAAAGTTTTAAATGTAATAGGTGATGTATTCTCCTGGTTAAAAGCTGAAAAGATACAAACTAATTCAGTGGAAAGTCTTCTTCTTACCCCACACTTGGTTACCCTTCCTGAAGTCAACCAATATTATCAACTTCATGAGTATCTTTCCATAGATATTTCATTCTTCCACAAATAAAGAAATATATATTACCCTCTGCTCCCACACCACACTCCTTTTGTGAATGGTAACACACTCTTCTGCACCTGGCTTTTTTTTTTTGCTTAACATTATATTTGGAAATAATTCTATGTTAGTAGATACAGAATTGCTTCATTCCTTTAATAGATGTGTAATAGTCCATTACTTTTATTTATCCAGTCTTCCACTAATGGACATTGAGAAAACTTCCCAATTCTTTGATTTTACAAAGATACATTATACCTATGAAATTTCACTTATATGAGAGTACATCCGCAGAATCAATTCCCTGAAGTAGAATTGCTGAGTCGGAGCATATATGCATTTGTAGCTATTTTTTAAGCCATTGCTCAATTGATTTCTAGACTTTATACTCATTTACTTGTCTCTCAGAAACATTAATCAAAAATCACAGTGTGTTATCAAACTTCAGGATCTTTGGCAATCTGGCAGAGGAAGATTGTATTTTAGTGTAATTTCATTTTGTATCTCTTATTTGTGATGAAAATAAAGTTGACAATAACTTCTATATTTAAGAGCCATTTTAACTTTTTCTTCTGTAAACTATTTCAAATTCTTTACCCATTTTTCTATTCAGCTTTTGGCCTTTTCTCAATGATTTGATGGTACTTTTAGGAAAATTAACCACTTACCTATGAAATGAAGTGCAATTTTCCACTACAGTTTACTTTCTGTTCTATTTACAGTTTTGGTTTTTTTTTTGTCATTATGAAATTATTTTTAAGTAGTCAAACTTATCAATTTTTATCTTCTATGACTTCTAGATTTTAATACTTAGAAAGGTCTTCCTCATGCAAGATTATAAAATAATTATTTCATAAAGAATTCTTTTATGTTTTCTTGTAATATTTTTATCGTTTATTTTTTAATTCATTCTTTGAGCAATTTTGAATTTATTCTTTTTATTCTGTTTGGAGTATGAGGTATGGATACAATTTTCATTTTTTTATTTTTTCAGATTACAGGGGATTAAAGAAAAATAAGATTTGGCTTCTCTCACAAAGGTTACTGCTGTTTAAATAAATAAACATTACAGACACTGTGACAGGAGTCTGAACAGGGTTCAGTAGGGACATGAAGGAGAGGAAAAGGAGCACAGAAAAAGTTTCACTAAGAAATATATTTCCATTACTTTCTGATAATCTGAATTAACATTCCCGGACCCTTCTGCACACTCTCTTCATCTTGATTCTGGAACTCTCGAATCTGCAGGCCTCCAGGTTCCCATATTATCTTTTTAATTGTTCTCACTCTCCTTCTGGCTTCTTTTCCTTCTTCCATCCCTCAACTGTGGATGTTTCCTAGGATTATATCCCCTTTCTCACCTGCTCATTCTTCTTTCTAAAAATCTTGCTCATTTCCAAGAATTCATCTATTTTGCATATGGGAGACCTCTAAATCTATACGTATTTTTTCTAAATCTATATTTGAAATTCATCATATTGGAATTTTATATTGTTTATTTAATGTCTGTTCCCCTTCTAGACTATTCTGGGTGAGGACTGTTCTATTTTTCTTACAGCTGGTCCTAGTTCTTGGCACATAGTAAGATGTTAATAAATATTTTTATGTGAATAAATGTTTAGCACTGATTTTTTTTTCCAGGCACTGGATCTTAATTTTCTGATTACCTTTTGGGATTTTCCACTGGACAGTACTCTTAGAACCTCAAAGTCAGTTTGTATAGTCAACAAATATTTACTGAGCACCTGTTATGTGGCAACACTGCATCAAGGTTCAAGGACATACCTACTCTAAAGAAACAAAAAGTACAATTCTGAGGTATATGTGTTTTAAACTGGTATGAACTACTTCCTAAGTCTGGGGTAAAAAATCACATGTATTTTTTCCAACTAATTGTCCAATTTCGGCCCTTATTAGGAAATTGTGAGGCTGCCTCTCTCACCTAATTTACCAAAAACTATGGGAGCTATTCATCCCAAAGATGTTAGATTTGTTTCTAGACAAAAGGAGGAACTGAACCTTCCCAGTAGTCTTTTGACCAGATTTTTGGCTACCCAAAACCTTTGGCTGCTAGATGTGTTGCCATTTCAAGGTGGCTTTCCTCAGTCCCTAGTCTCTTTGTTCCCCTGTTATGATGTCCTATTTGAACAGATTGCAGAAGGGCTGAAAGCATGTACTCCTCTAAGTTTTCCCTATGCTTGGATATTGCTCTCCAAAAACATGGGTAGTTCCCAGGTGACTGAATTGGGATGGCCTTCAAGGCTTAGCCATGTACTGTGTAGGAACCAGCTCTTCCTGTGGCCACTAGGCTCTGTTGTTGCAGCCCAAACCTCCTGTTCTTCCTGAAGAGTTCCTCTTTAGAACCGTGATTCGGCAAGACAGGACCATCTCAGTCTAACAGAAAGTCTAATAATGTTGAACCTCAAAAGAGAAGGTTGAAGGCACACTGCACCAGTACCTTGGGGCCCATCTGGGGGCCCGGAGCATGGAGAAGGGGACCAGACCCCCCTCCCACAACCAGGCACATCAAGCCAGTGCCTTGGGTCCCACCCAGTGACCCGAGGCATGGAGCCAGGGCCCAGACCCTCCTCCCACAACCAGGCACATGGTTTGGGGCCTGCCCAGAGACCCAGGGCATGGAGAAGGGGACTAGACCACCCTCCCTCAACCAGGCACACCGCTCTAGCAGCTAGGGGCCTGCCCAGGGACCCAGGGCATGGAGAAAGGGACCAGACTCCTCTCCCACAACAGGCACAGCAGGCCAGCGCCTTGGGTCTTGCCTGGTGACCTGAGGCATGAAGAAGGGGACCAGCCACCCCTCCCACAACCGGGCACATGGCGCCAGCAGCTTGGGGCCTGCCCAGGGACCAGAGACATGGAAAAGGGAACCAAACACACCCCACAACCAGGCATATCACCAGTGCCAAGGAGCATACCAAAAACAGCACCACCAGAGCCACCACAATAACCATGGCTGCTGCAAAAGTGGCTAGATGCCACACCCACCACACAGATGGTCCGCCAACCACTGGAGTGCATTCACACAAGAAGAGTCACCAGCTGAGACAAAGTAAAGAAGAGGATGTCTCTTTCCACAAAACTCATTTCAAAGTGACAAGAAGCCTCTGCTCTGTGATAATATTGGGGGACCTGATCACATCTCTCAGCATTGGACATATCATCATCTAGGCAACAAATTAACAGAGTAACCTTTATTCTAGATAAATTCGGTTGCTCATCTTCAAGTTAGCCAATTCTTTCTTCTTCTAGCTCATTTGCTGCTGATACCTCTATTCATTTTTTTTAGTTCCGTATTATATACTGAACTCCCCAAAACTTTTATTCATTTTTTATATTTTCTCTTTATTGGTATTTTCTGTTTGGTGAGTCACCATTACCATATTTTTTCTTTAATTCTTTAGATGTAGTTACCTTTAGTTCTTTGAAAATATTTGTAATGCTTGTTTAAAACCCTGTCTAGTAATTTCAGCATCTAAGCCCACTAGATATAGTTTCCATTGACTGTTCTTGTTTTATGGACCAAACGTTCATGTTACTTTGCATGTCTCATGATCATGATTTTTGTTGAATACTGGTCATTTTAAATAATGTAATGTGGCAACTCTAGAAATTAAATTACCCTCTTCACAGGGTAATTTGGTGTTATTGACATTGGTGTTAATTTTTTTAGTGACTCTTCTGGATGTATTTGGTAAAAATCTGTGTCTTTGTCATGGGCAAAAACAGAATTCTATGCTCAGTTAACTTAGCAGTCAGCTAATGATTAATTAGAGGTTTTTAAAAATGTCTTGATCCAGTAAGTCTCCCAACATTGCTATTTGTTTGTGTTGTGGTAAGTGCTCAGTGACCTGACAAGAAATTTATAACTGTATTTGAGGCTTCACTTCCTATGCACGCAGAGATTCAAGGTCAGTTACAGATAAGAGCTGAGGGCCTTCTCAGGTATTTCACAGGCATGTACACAGACCTAATTATAGGCATAAACTTTGAGTTTCCCAAGAATATATCAGAACTTTCAAAGTTTACTATGAACATCTTATTTTCCAAATTTTCATTTTGAGATTTTTTTTGGTGGCTGGTTGGTATGGGGATGTGACCTCTTGACCTTAGTGTTACAAGGCCGTGCTCTAACCAACTGAGCCAACAGTCCAGCCCCTTTTGAGGTTTTTGAACAGCTTCGTGTTTGTACCACATAGTATAGCCGCTTAAGGCAGCTGGGTTATGAAACAGTTGCTGCTGATTGTTTTTGACATGTACACTGGGGATAGGGTTTTCCTCACTAAGTGAGGTCTGAGTCAGGTCAAAGAAAGACAAATACTATGAATGTGGCTTTTCTGGGGATATACTAGACAGCCCAAATAGTAATAATTTTCTGAGCATTTTTTTTTAAGGAGCTCCAAACACATTTTCTCCCATCAGTGGCTGCTAGCCTAATTTTTATAGTTTCCATGGTTCCAAGATTGCTGGTTTTTAAGGCTGTCATGGTGCTAGGGAGAGGGGAATAGGAATAGGACAAATTGAAGTCTTACAGAGATTCAGCTATTAAAAAGAAAAAACAAATAACAAAACACTCCTCAGATTGCTGTGTTTCAATTATTTACAGAGTTCTGAAACATTTAATTTTAACACAGTGTTTGCAAGCTTTTATGGAGGGTAGAATTGCAGAGATCCTCATTCTGGTGTTCTGGAAAGTCCCTCCAAAAAAAACTTAATGTACGTTTATAAATACAGATAGTCCTCATGTTAATAATGTGATTATGTCTGGATAAACCCATCATAAACTCAAAAAATTAAGTTGAACCATTCTAAATCAGGAACCTTCTGTAGGTTATTCCCCTTAAGAAAAGTGCTCAATTGTTTTTACAAGTTTCTTCTTTCTGATTTATCTGTTCCTCTGATTTGTTACTTCCTACTTTTCAAAAACCTCTCCAATTGATAGCATCTTTTTTTGTTGTTGTTCTTTTGCTCACACACACACTTATTTAAATACCTTTTTTCTTATTTCAGTGGGTCTGTAAGAAATGAAATTACACATTGGTTTTTGTCTACCAAATTGACATCTATGTATTTATCCTGTATTCATTATTTATTTTTGATTTACAAAATCCACAGATTCACAGATTAATAATGAACATGTTCCTAATATTTAATAAATATCTACATTTAAGAGTATTTTAGAAACAAATATTTTTGAAAGTCTTGCTCATGGGCACATTTACCAGGAAAAATACTCCTGCTTAGAATTTTCTCATTTGAGTAACACTGAGAGAATAATTAATAGACAAATCTTAGAAAGAAATGGAGAGTATTTTGATTTGGAAATAGCTTGCTATGCTATATTAGGAGAATGTCAATAGTCAATATGTCATTAATAAGCATGTCAATGTACTCTGGGCATTACTTTATTGAAGTTAATGAATAAAATATATAAATTCCATTTCTCCAGTATATTTGTTAAGCATTTTTAATATAAAAGATATTCATGCTCATTTGTAAAAAGAATGCTAGCTGATTAAAAATCAACAACTAAACAAATATTTTCTAAACAAGAATACTGCAGTATTTTGAGCAGGCAGAAAAATGCATATGAAAAAGTCTACCATCTTTGATATGTGAGGTTTCTACTTGATTAAAGATGAAAATTTTCCTCATAAATTTCCAATTTCTTTCAATTATAATTACACAACATTACCAGTACTGTGGTGCCTTTTCTTTTCATTCCTTTCACTTCTAAAGACTATACTGCAATCATAAGAAAAAATTTTAGATGCAATGGTTATTGAGATTGGAGCTAACACTACCATTTTGACTGTTTCCATAAAATGCAGACAAAGGGCTTCGGATTCCAGCGGTGCTCAGGCCATTTGTAATTGTTTAAGGATAAATGGCTCATAATTTAACCATATCCAGAGTGTGTGCTTCACTCATGGGTATGAAACAGTTTTCATTTTTAGGAATCACTTCTCTTGAAGGGACAGATAATTAGCGACATTGCTGCAAGCTGTAAGTAAAATGTAGATCTATGCATTAGTAAAGTGTTTCTTTTCATAAAACCTTTCTCCTTTCAAGGTTTCTACCCCCTTTCAATGTTTGAAAACTGAATTTAAGAATTTTGTAGATGATTTATGCCTGTCTTTTGCATTGTCTAAGCTGTATGGGGTGATTATTTTCCTTGGATCGTCAGTCCTCTTTTCCACACCACCTGCATCTTCTCATTACTACTTGCCTCTTCTTGTTTACGCAAAGGTATCCTCCTCAATAGAAGACTCCTATCTTGTGTCCAGCCAGATCTTTAGAAAGCATGTGCTGTTCTTATGAGTGTACCAATTAATAAGGGGGCCCCCAAACCCAGAAGAAACAGTTAAGTAAGTCAGTTTCTGTCCTTGAAAAGACAGGAGCACGGAAGAGTGTCCATTCCCAACTACAAAGAGTCGTTATCTAGTTGAATTTGGCAAGATTCCCATTTCATTTTTTCAATAGAATTAACGATGTCTATTTGAATTTTAAGATCCTATGAAGAACATTCCACAGATGAACGTCTCACATGCTGCATTACTGAAAATATCTCTGTGATCTTTAGGAAATCTTGCTGATGAACCACCAGTAGATAATAATACAACAGAGCAGAGTCCAGACTTACTAGAAACTTATATCCAGCTTATTACTCTGTAGCCTGCAGGAGTAGGACAATTAAATCCAAACATCAGATATCTCACAGAACACTGAATTACTTACAGATACTCATTTACTCACAAACAATAACCACCTCCTGATATAAAAGAAGAGAAAAATAATTAAATGGAGAAAGTATCCCCTAAGGTTATAGAAAAAGCCTGGAACTAGGCCCAGGTGTATGTTGAAGATAAGGATAAAGACAAGGCATCTCATATTGCAAAGGGGTTTCCTGATCAGAGCATGGAATAGAATAGCATGCTGGCAAACAAATTTGCTAAACTTAACCATTAAGCAATTCAATAAACATTTTCACTTTTTCTTAAGTATATACAGCAGTGGAAAGTGTGAAATAAATTTACCCCAATGTGCAGTTGAGTATGAAACCTCTGGGACAATTCTGGTCATGTGGGAAGAGACACTTAGGCGTGGCAACAGCTAGCCTAGAATGTACTGCTCTAATAATGAAGAATTCAGTATAAATCAGAAAACGAGGGGAAAAAGGTTTGAGAAAGTGAAAATCATGTCTATTCATCATTCTCATATTTGTTTATTTTCTATAGGCTTCATTTTAAAGATTTCTACAAGAAAACCAATTTTGAAAATACAAAAATAGTCTGATAGCTTCTCTGATTGCAACATCTCATAAGACACTTAACTTATAAGACAAGGAAGCTCCTTTTGTTGAATTGTCTTGAAATACCAAGAATTACAAAAGTAGAATGTTAACATAATCATATTTCTCTCCCTTTCTCCCTATCACGTTCCTTTGTCTATTTTTTTTTTATTTCTGAAAAACACAGACATTGTATATGCTATAAGATTTAAGGTATGAGAACCATTTCTAGTCTATTTCTAGTTTTAAGAAATCATCTCTCTTCTATTTACTTGCTCATTTTGTCCCTCCCTTCATGGAATTCAAGTTCTATTACTGGAAAGACTTATCTGTTTTGTCTTTTCTGTTACCATTGTCTGGAACTATACCTGACTCAAATATTCAGCTCTGTAATTTTTAGTAGGCATGTTATTGCTTTTCTTGAAATGGTATTGTGCAAGTAGTATGCAGAACAGCTAGCTGCACCATGTTCACATTGAAAAAAGAAAGATGACTCTCCGGATCTGCTAAATGTTCAAGCTATAATGAACATACATAAAAATTAAGGGATTTTACTTCAAAGTTTTAGCTGATTGTCGAAAAACGGCTATTTAATTTTTGCATACTATGGGTGTAAGTTTTGTCTTTGAGTAATATTATGATTCCTTTTTTTCCCCTTTCTTTAGAAAATGGAATGTCATCAAGGTGAAGAGAAAATTTAAATATCAGATATATGGTTAGATTACATGTGGCTTAGGATACTCACTAACCCTGAGATTTCAAGATTACCTTGATTTTTTAACAAATGAGAAACTTCCAGAGGAGCTTAGCCAATCAGTAATTGCTTAGAACTACATATTGTAATTTATTTTCAAACTGCAACACCTTCAAAAGCTAAATGAGATGCTTTTAATCATTATACCAGGGCGATTGGCATAAAGGGTACTGTCTAGATTTTATTTCACACTACCTAGACTGATGACACTGAGATAGTCATTTACTATCAACTATCAGAAAGAGCTAAACATATCTTAATGAAAGATCCTGAAGGTAGACACATTTTATTTTATATTTATTTTTATTTTATTTTATTTATTTTTGTGTCTGGTTGGTAAGGAGATTCAAAGAGAAACACATTGTACACACACATGCATGCACACACCACAAACGCAATCAAGAATGCTGAAAAAATGTGGGGATTCCCCAGTATCCAGAAAGCCAGATTCAGAAAAATTTACTAAATGAAAATCTAATTCAAAAGAAATTGATAGCCTAACATAAAGCTGTAGGAATTAATACAGATTGCAACCTAGCCTAGACCAAACAGTAGTAAATAATAATAATTGCCTCATAAACTTGTGACCACAGTAAGATTTTCTACATGTTCATTTTTTTGTGTCTGGCTTTACTCTCCTAATTCAGAAAAGGAGTTGGTTTGAATTATGCTTTTTAAAGTAGCTCTGCTTTTTGTCTTCGAAATAATTGTGGTTTGCATCTGGCCACTAGTTATACCTAACATCTTAACTGTGATGCTACCAAATCTGACAATTGTTTCTATTACAGAGTTGCTGTAATCTGGCTCACATTTCTAAAGTCCTTTTCATGAAATATTTGAGAGTACTTTTCCAGAATGGAAAGAACAGGTAAACTCGTTTTTAATAGTAATAGGAATCACGTGAATAACTTCAAAATCAGAACATGAAAAAACTATTCCTAAGGACTGAGAACTCAGGTTACTTCCTGGGAGTGCTTTATGTAAAATATCAAATTGCCACTGGCTGTAATGTGGAATAACCAGTCGTGAAGAGATTGAGGCTGATAAGTTCTACTCAAGTCTTGTCGAGGCACCAAAAAGGGCAGAGATTAGCTGAACGACTGATCATAGGGATTGATTATGTTTATATGCATCTGCAAGTATTCTTAAGTGAACAGACTTAAGCAGATGTTTAAATGTTTACAGATGGTTTCATGGATAATACTTTATCATTTTCTTGTGTTCACTTTTGCTTTATACCTACTTCTGGTTTAGGAGTACCTACATTCAGCCTTTAAAATAGTTGTTTTATAATTTTTATGGAGTTCTTGGTTTCGTGAACATAGTGTCTATGTAGAAACAATATTTTAAAAATTATTTTGGAAAATATATTGTACATCAAGAGAAAAATAATGGAAAATAATACTATGAGAAAACATCCAAGAAGTTATCTGTGGTTGTTACAGGAGTGGGTAATTATGAGTCATTTTGTTCCTGCTGCTAGACATATTATTTATACAAATATTATATTCTATATTTAAATAGCTTAGATAAATAGAAAAAAAGTAACAAAAATGCTAAAAATGTTTAGAAAATTAATTTAGCTTAAGAAAATTGATTTGGGTATACTTTTGAAGATATTTTAATGCATTGTTTTATTTTTAAATTTCAAAATGAAAGAAGTTTAATAGTGACTTATTTCATTTTAGGTGTGAAAATTAACAAATAATAATGAAATTATATTTTATAAAATGTTTTAAAGCAAGCAATGATACTCATAATCATATTTTTGGTTGTAGTAACTAGCAAGTTATGTAATACAACTATAGAAGTCACAAAAGCAAAAACAAAACCAAAGCAAAACAAATCTTCTAAACTATTTCAAAATGAGCATACATAAGAATGAATCACTAAATATCATTTTGTTATATTTGGCAATCATTAATTTTGACTCATTAAAAATATAATGATTGCTCAATATGAATCATTATAGATAATCAATTTTCTTCTATAGCATCAGGAGAGAAAATGTGGAATTCTGAGATGCAGACCCACGTGTTTCAAATTTATTACCATATTTCCTGATTTGTGGACTATCCTCTACAATTATATGTATTAGAAATGGGTAATGTATTGTATAACATGAATGGAGTAATAACAAAGTCCAGATATCAAATTTTATCAGCTAAAATTAGTAGCAAGCATTCAACTATATATTTACATATGTACGGTATGTATCCTACCTTATAAGTATGTATGTATATCTTTATATATTCATATCCATATACTGATATGTAGCTATTTATCTATAGTTTAGGTATTTAAAGTTTTGTAAAAAATTCAACATAGTCAATTCATTTTCTAATATTTTTATTTATTTTACAGGGGTTGTAGAAAATAACCCCACCCCTACCTCCTGACAGACCCTATGACAACAGGAATTGAGTCTTTGGTGATTTTTATGTGTGTATGTGGTTGCACAATACTATCTGGCACTGTGTGACTAGAAATGGGGTCAACTAATATTGTGTGGCTATGTACTATTCATTATAAAAGTAGTAACATATCAATACTTTAGGAACATGATGACAGTTTCAAACGCCGGAATTTAAATGAATTTTTCAATTTATTTCAGACAACTGTTTTGTATTTATAACATATCACATGTGTTTTTAGACATTCATGGTACTAACAAAATGACTAAGAAAATAAGGGATTCAAAGCACAACCATAGAAGAAAATATGACTAAAATAGAAGACATTTCACTCAATCACTTATTTATTTATTCATTTGGTTAATAGTTGTTTATTACGGGTCACTGCAATCATTGCTGTGGTTTCATGAAGGCTGCATGTTAATCATCAAAAAAAAAAAATCCACTGCCTTAGTGTATATATTTTTAAAACATTATAATGTAGTTGAACTATATTTTCACTGGTTTTATAGTGAACCACTTAGTTGTGTTAATATGAGTAAAACATGATATGAATTCTGAAAAACAGTTTCTCTAGTTTTTTCCACCCTAATAACTGCAGATATAGAAGGCTGTGATTGTGTTTGTGTGTGAGCATTATAGAGACACATTCAATACAGTATAATTAGAGATTTAATCAGGTCAGTGGATTGTGAACCATTACACAGGAAATACAGTTCCAGAGGCAATAGTAATCTTATGTAGAAATGCACACTTATTTCCTTATTTAGAATGTTTGGGTTTGCAGTTTACTAAAGTGTACAATAGCCAATGGCTTTTATAAGCTGTGTGTAACTTGGTTAGCCCATAAAGCATACTAAAGTGCATAATAAGCCATTTCACTTGTACAGTTACCCATTCCAGCCTGTCATCCATTGAACTGTGCATAAAAGGACAATTTCAGGACAGTACATCCACTTCTTTATTGCAGAGTTTCTTTGCTTATGTGTAAGTACACAAAATTTAGTAATTAGCTATAGGTCTCAGTTCCTTTCAGGTGAATGAGCAAGGATCAGCTCTACAACATTCTGTTAGAGTGTAATAGCTCTCTTGACCTCTACCTAGGAACAAGGTATTCATCCACCACCAGGGGAAACTGAGAATGGCTGTGTCTTCCTTTCTCATCATGGAGATGCAAAGTATGTTTTTCATCAATTTGTATGAATGAGTGAAGAAAATGTGAGACTACTTTTATTTATCAGACCCAAGTTGTAGTAAATCACTACATGAATGTGTACTTTTGTGGTATGAACCACAAATTGAAGTCCACAATAATATTTTAGCCTTTCTTTTATGAATAGAAACTTCTCTCTCAACATGCAGAAGGAGAAACAATTTTCTGAAGTTAATAACATTTCTGGAAAGGCTGTGGGGAAATCATGCAAAGCTAAACTGCATAGCATGGAAGCCTGCTAAACAAATAACTTTTTGGAACTTCTGTTACTTTTTTTTCTTTATCGTACTATGAGATTTAAAATACTTCTAAAGAGGAACCATTTTTTAGAATATGGATCTCATACGTTTTGGAGAAGGAGACCTTTAAGCTGTCATCCACTCTCACATCAATTGCATTCACGAAAGAAAAGGATTTTTCAAGTATGCTTTCTTTGACTTGTCTAGAAATATATGTGACTTCTGTTATGTTTAATGCATACACTAACAGATGAAAAATATTATTTTAATAGGTTATAACTTTTCAAGACATTCATTTTTAAATTATGATTTGATATGTATGATTTTACAAAATGAAATGAGCATAACATTTTTTTCACATATGGCGCTCTTTTAACAAGAAAAAAGCTCCATTAAAAATACGATGTACAATTTTAATGTCTTGAAAACACAGAATTCGTGTCTGAAATTGCATTGCTTTCTATTATAATAAATATATAGAGAGACACAATATAGTTCAATAAGTATAAACTATAGTTCAGTTCAATACTGTCTCACTGTAGCCAGAAATCATGTTATAGCTAAGACAGCTATCTTGCTAAGTCTAACACCTTTTGTTTGCAGAATTGAATATGAAGATTCTCACTCTTGCATCATTGGCTTAAGACAGATGATAGCAAACTTTTTCTTCAAGGGCCAGAAGTAAATACTTTACATGTTGTGGGCCATATGTTTTCTGCAATTGTGTAGTATACTATAAAGCAAATATATTTCACAGGGCCTAGTTTCTTGTACATTCAGGTTTAGTCTAACTTCTCAAAAGTATATATAAAATGTCGACCTTGAAAAAAACAGGAAATTTTCCCTAGTCTGTAGTCTCTGTTGTAAGATAAAGAATTGTAACACAGCAAGGCTGCTGGTTCAAAGACAGACAAGCTACTGATTGATAAGTAAAGATACTGGGAAGATTCTGTAGGGAGAAGGAATATTTGCTAAGATCAGGCTTTTGTTGGTGGATCCCTTAAATTGCCTCCTGGAATGTCATGTTGCTTGTTTTACTGAATGTTATCACGTTATATTGTTAAACTCTAACCCCACCTATGTTCTCTTCCTTAACTTCCTGGTCTGGAGACGAAATGAGGGAAGAGACCCCCAATTTGTGGTTAATTTTCCCAAGTGGAAGGAATGACTCTCTCTTGAGGGTTCTGGGAGATTAACCCCTTCAGGGCTTCTCACTGCTTGGAAGAGATGGGCTTTCAGTAATCCTCTGTGGCTCCGTCACCCAGGGGAAGAGGGGTGACACATCCACCGGAAGCAAAGCAACATGTAACAGCTACTTATCATTTCTGCTGTAGTGTGAAAGCAGCCATAGATGATATGTCAACAAAAGAGCATAGCTGTGTCCCAATAAAATACTACTTACACACACTAAAATTTGCGTCTTTTATAATTTTGACGTCATGAATTATTTTCTTCTTTTTCTTTTTTACAAGGATATAAAGTATAAAAAACATTCTAACTTGCAGGTCCTGTAAAGCTTTTGGCATGTAGGTCATAATTTGCTGATCTCTGGCTTAAGATTTGTCTCATCTCGTTGTACTGGATAAAATACTCACTTGCATTTCTGAGCCCTTGTTATTCATTCTTCTTGCTTTAATTTCTGATCAATGCTTCCTATCTCATCAGACCTTCAACGTACTGATTCATGCATAGTCCTTTCTGGATCCTTTAAACTTTTATGGACTGCCCAGTCTCTTGCTATATTTCTTTCTTTGTTTTTTTCAACAACTTCACCTTTGAATGGTTTCTTTTCATAAATCAACAAACACAGTGTTAACATAATTTTATAGGTTTATATTAAGTTCCGGACATTTCTCCTGTCTTTTTCTCTACTTAATTTTATTCTCCAAGACCCAACTTATGGATACAATGATAGAAACGACAATGGAAACAAAAATGAATAAATTATACAAGGTCTTTTTTCTAACACAGCTAAGTGAAAAAAAAAGTCCTGTGCCAAAAACATTTTTTAAAAAATGTTTGAATATTACCCATGAATTTAGTAGATCATAGGTTTTGGGTCCCAGTATCAGCACACGTAGACTAATGCATATGTTAATACATTAATTCATACATTAATAGATAAAAAAATTATTTTAATAGTATTAATAGTTGACAGGATTATTTTAATAGTTGACAGGATTTTGGTTTACTATAGCACATATGTAACAAAATTTCTTAAAATATTCTATATGTTATACAAACTCAATCTGCAATATTTAGATAGTGTTTGACAGTACTTCATCTTTCTTTGTGTGTACATTTGTGTAATTTTAATTGTTTTCACCCAGACAAACTAATGTTTAGATAGAGTGTTTGATAGTACTTCATCTTTCTTTGTGTGTATGTTTGTGTAATTTTAATTGTTTTCACCCAGACAAACTCTCATCCAAGCAGCTTTATTCCAGACTTACTAGATCTTTACATTTTATAGACATAGGTTGTGTTAAAGACAAAGTAGGTAACTTTGCTTTCCATTTTCTTGTTAATTTTTGTTGTAATCTCAGGTTTCTTAGAAATTCAATAAAAAGGTACAACAGGGATTCTTTAAACAGTTTTCAATGCATATATGAGATAAATGCCAGGGACCAAATTTGTGAGGAAACTAATTGCAGTGGTCATGGCAATATCAGTTTCTGCATTTCCTCCCTAGAAGTCACAATAAATGCATATTTTTGTCATATAAAATTCTGACTGTCTTAACTATGTAGATCTATCTTATGTAAAAACATATCTCTAAAACAACATGTTAACATCTTTTTTAGTGGCATTTACTTAAACATTCAGTTTTCTCATCCATTGCATGTCAGACTGAATCAAATAGCTAAGCGGAATTTAGTGGTGCAAAACAATGCAAATAGATGTTGAGAAAACATGTATTAAAAATGGCTGATAATATGTGAGAGTCTAACTGGAACCTATTTCATCAGAAATAATTAGGTCATAAATTGATCATGACTGAAATGTATAAAATTTCTTACTTAAAATTCTAAATTGTTATAAAAATTTATTTGTGTATGTCATAGAAAGCAAGGATAAATATTCTTTAATACTCAACTCTTTGTGCAGTATTATTTTTATAACTTCTGGAGAGGATGCATAAAACTGTTGCATTTCAAAAGACCAACAGTGAATAGGTGGAATGGAATAGTTCAAGAATAATGAAATGAACATTCAGGCAGTTTAAATTTTTAACAGAATGCTAGCAAGAGAAATCTGGACCAAAAACAGAGAAATTAATTCTGGAAAAAATTCTGTTGATAATAAATATAATATTCTAAATCATAATAGAGATTTGTCTATTTATGTGTGTGTGTGTATACTTTAAAAGTTATTGAGTAACCTTTATTTCTGTATTTTTACAAAATAAAGATGATATTCTCTAGTTTATACATTTGAGGACTTTTTTCTAAAGTTCATGGGAAATGCATACTATGAAAAAACTATTCATGGATGGCAAAATATTTTTGCGCCAAAATAAACTTGAAATAATTTGTTACAACATGTCTGAACAGGATCTAGCTTGAGTCATTTAGAAGGACAAGACATCAGTTTGAAAAGAGTCCCTATCAGAGCAACGTGAATTCTGCTAATCTTGAAGCAGGAACAATCAGATTTATGGTGAAGCTTGGGTGGAAAAATGGTGAAATCACTGGTGCTTTATGGTAAGTTTGGGGGGATAATGCCCCGGAGAAATCTGCAGTTTACAAATGGATAACTCATTTTAAGAAGGAACGACACGACGTTGAAGGCGAAGCCCTCAGCAGCAGATTATTCACGTTGATTTGCGAAGAAAAAATGAATGTTGGTCTGCCATGGCTGAAGAGGACCAGGGATTAACAGCAAAAACCATAGCCAACACCATAGACTTTTCAACTGGTTCGGCTTACGTAATTCTGACTGAAAAATTACAGTTAAGTAAACTCGCTGCTCAATTGGGTGCCAAAACTGCCACACCCAGGTCAGCTGAAGACAAGGACAGAGCATTCAATGGAGACTTTAAACAAGTAGGATCAATCCTGAAGCATTTCGTCAAAGAATTGTAATAGATGAAACGTGGCTTTACCAGTATGGTCCTGAAGACAAAACACAAAGCCACGGCCACCAAGATTTAGAAGTGGTCCCAGTCAAGAGCAAAGGTCAGGGCAACATTTTGCTTGTTGTCTTTCTGGAAGGCCAAAGAACTTGTTTGAGAGAGTTAGCCAGAGCTTTATCAGTGAAATGCTAGGGAAACCGTCACCAGAGTCTTTCTCCACCACGACGATGCTCTTTCTCATTCCTCTCATCAAACAAGGGCAGTTTTGCAACAGATTCAATGGGCAGTCATTAGGCATCCACCTTACAGTCTTGATTAGGCTCCCTCTGACTTCTTTTTTTTTTCCTAATCTTAAAAAAATAAAAATAAAAATAAATACATAAATCTTTAAAGGGCACCCTTTTTCTTCAGGTAGTAATGTAAAAAAGACTGCAATGACATGGTTAAATTCCCAGGACTCTCAGTTCTTTAGGAACAGACTGCATGGCTGGTATCATTGCTTACAGCAATGTCTTGAACTTTATGGAATATATGTTGAGAAATAAAGTTTATGTTTTTTATTTTTCTCTTTTAATTCCATTTTTCCACAAAATTTTTGAAGACCCCTTGAATGTGTTTCAGCCACTTGAAGAGGTAGGATGTGCACCCTCACAAAATCTGGTCCAGGTGATAAGACTGGTGATCTCACTCACAACAGGTGCACACACGCACCCGCACACACACACACCAGGAAGGTATGAAAGATACGTCAGATACATAATGGGGCTTTTCCAGGTACACTAAAGCCAGCCTCCCAAGCTGGTCTGAAAATGGCTTGAGAAGGTGGGGTGAGGAAACTGGGATTGGGGTTTTTGTTGTGCTTAGGGAGTGTGGCCAGCGTTAGGATTCCTGTGCACAGGCATGAGTTTTCATGGTTTGAATCTCCCATCACTGCCAAATGGAGTAGAATGCAGGCTTTTTAAATCAGTTTGCCCAGATGTGGGCAGAAAAGGAAAGAGGTATGAGTAAGGCTTAAAAGATGTCTGCAAACATCAGAAAAATGGAATCAGGATCTTTATTTCAATTTGCCTAATTAATGCAGGAAGTAAAGTAGATAAATTTGGAAATCTCTTTAGTGCTGTTATTTTATGAATTATCAGTGTGTCATCATGGAAATACATTTTTAAGAAGTCTAAAGAACAGTGAACAATTATATACTGCCTTCCATGTCCCAGGCACTGTTCTTAGCACTTTGCACATATTGAATAATTTAATTTTCATGGGAACTATTATTATCCTTATTTTACCTAAAATAAATTTATAGAAAGGCTTAGTCAGATGTTTAATGGCACATGCCCAGCTAGAAATTGATGAAGATTTATACCCAGTCAAATAGGGACCAGAATCTGTTCTTTAACCACATATACTGACTCTGAATGATGAGACAGTGCAAGTGAGCTGATTCAGATGTATTTTTTTCTTTTTATTTCTGTTTTTGACAAATTTAAAACAATTTCATAAATTTTATTCTAATCTTATGCCAGAAAAATAGCAATTTTTCTATGTAGCTATAAATTTTTTTTCATGTTTATGCTTTTATTACTGCATACTCATGATATGGTCATTTCAATAAAGACTAAGTATAACATGCTTCTTTTGCTTAAAAATTAAAGAAAAAAACCTTAAGAGCTCTTAGTGCACTTATTTAACAAATATTTGCTTGGCTTTTAGTCACAGCAATCATAAAATGAGGAGGGTTTTTTTGGGTGGAAATTTAGAATATTAAAAAAAAAAACTTCCCAAAGAGATTCCATATTTTATCTTTTTTGTTAATATCTATTAATTTCATTTCTGCCCAAACCACTTTGTTATCATTTCATCCATTTCAAAATCATGATAGAAGCCCACAAAGCCATTTGCTCTTAAATAAATATATGAGAACATATAAATACAGTTAGCATTGTAGCTTGAACAATCCACCTGAGAGGGCAAATCTGATCAAAAATATATAAACAAATAAGAAATAAAAATAAATATGGTACAAAACAAATAAGAAACAAAAATAAATATGAGAATAAGTTAATGGTGGAGAAAATAAAGCACTAACTGCAATCAGATAGTCTTAAATCAGAAAATTTTCTTTCAAATATGGTAAAAAGTTAATGGTTAAATATTTGAACTTACTAGAAAATTAGGATTTAGAAAGCTTTATTTAGGACAATGTGTTGAAATAAATAATAAATCACTTTATTACTTCATTAAATGCCTTCAAGTTATTGTTGGTTTCAAATATATAGTCTAACTACCAAATGCAGCTACGTAATAGATTTTGTTTTCACTTGTATTCTCTATGAGACTAGTTTCTACATGGTATTTCTGTCAATAGTGTGGTGATATGGAAGGGAAAGTACTAAAATGTGGACATCATATATTTCTATTGTGTTGGAACTTCGTCTTCGGAACAGATTTATGAATGATCAGATCAAGAAAAAAAATCCTTACAAAAAATTTCAATGATAGGTTTCAATAGGTAGTCAGTGCTAGAGTAGGCCTAATTAAATGCAAAGGGTTTGTGTCCCAAATTGTAGCAAGTTAATCAACAAACATTTATTGAATACCTATCATGATGTTCTCATTCTTGTGGCAGATTCAGATTTGAATCGAAATAAAATCAACCCTGTTTTCATGGAGAAGTCTTGTGGTCAAAGGAGACATTAAAATCTAATTACCAATAATTAATCATGGTAAATTATGTCTCTTAAAAAAAAGGTATAAAGTGTATCACGAGAACAGATAACAAGAAGACCTAACCTGGCCTAACAGTTATTGAAGAATTTTCTGATGCTGTAACTTAACACCTATTCAATTATTTTGTTGGAGTTGAATCGTTTCCCTAGCCTAACAAAATAAAGTTGAGTCATAGCTCTTTTATTCAATAAGTTATATACTCCTAACATCTCTGGGTGAGCCAATACTTCAATAAATATGATATGTAGTTCTTCATTAATGTGATTGGTGCAGATGTTGCATATTATCAAGTGAAGGCACGACTGCAATTTCCTTCAGATTGACACTGATCTGTAAGTAAAGATCCTCTAAGAAAAGTTATTCATAAAGTTTCACATTTACTTAATTGTAGATATACATAGCCAGTTTTTGTGTTTTCTTTGTTTATAAGACTTCATGAAAAGTTTAGAAAACACTCGTGCTGAAACTTACATGATAATTATGTAACATTTCTATGATCTCCCAGTCGGTAACTGTCCATCAAGAAAGAGTAAAATTTGCTTGGAATGTGTTACTTTTATTGGACTAAAATGGTTTTTAGTCATAGCTTCTTACTCCACCTGGAATTTACAAATCATCAGTTGGTAATCTGTCTGAAAAGTGTTCTCAGCATTCATATAATGCCCACTGGTAGGTAGCTTTTGAAAAATACACATTAGCTTATTTTTAGTATTCCTGCACCAAATATTGTGCTTTAGATACTCTTATAGGCACTAGAGAATGTTAAAGTAAGTAAGCCTTGGTGACTGCCCTGGAGGAACTTGAGGTTCAGTGTTCTCTGATCTTTATGGCGAAACTCAGTATCTCCTTTTCATATGGCAATGAGTGATTAGATTTCAGAAGGAACATTTCCATTATGTTTGATTTCCATAACTGTGAATTTCTATATTTTAGCAGTCTCTAATGGAGCTCATCAGTAAGCAATAGCTAATCAAGTTGCCTTTCATTTTTAGTACATTTCTTCATTGCTGAGCAATCAAAGATTCATTAACTAACTATAAAAAATAAACTGGCTTAAAATTAGACCAAGAATTAGTTTTTAAAGACAAATTTTAAAACGTATGAAAAGTTTTTCACATAATTATCATTTATGAAGTCCCTATTATGTATTAGACATTGTATATTGGACTTATCTAATACTCATAACTCTGTAAGAAAGATATAATTGTCTAAATTTAACAAATAGAGATACTGAAGTTCAGAAATGTGAAGCAACTTGCAAAATTTCCCACACCTGGCAATTGGTACCATCATCATGAGCGTTTGACTCCCCAGTCTGTGCTACTTCTGTTGCTTCAATATCTCTAAACCTACTTTTCCTGCCTGTTTCAGAGAACAGTCAGTGTACTCTTTAGAAACATTGTGTTTTAGAAGCAACAGCATATTGTGCAGTAAGTAATATAATGTTGGAAGTGAGTACTTGCACTAAGGAATGCCTGGCAACAAGATGCATCTTATGAAACAGGCATCCTGATTATACTACTAAGCTTACCGAGGTTGAGAACTATAGTATAGTGGCCTGAAAGAGCTAATATAGTTTCAAAAATTTCTACGTGATTTTCCTTGAGTCATTTATCCATTACAGAAATGTACTGATATCCAAATGTGTTTGTTGGAACTGCTGGTGACACCCAGATTTCATCTTTCCAATAACTGCTAGTTGCAGATTTTTTTTTCTTTTTTTGGGGGGTCCCCTTACTTAGGACCATGCTAACAAACAACAGAAACTGAAACAAATGACTATTGATTGTCTGGCTCAACCATACACTTATAGTTCCTCCTCTGACTGAATATTTAATTGTAAAGGTCTATTAGAGTTTTAAGTTTATTGAATTGAACTCATACTCTCAACAGGTAATTCACTAAATTTAAATCTTTAGACATTCCTTTTGTGGTGTCCTTCCTCCACTTTAATAATAAATTATATTGAGAAAAAACTCTATCTTGTAAAATTTTCCATAGATTTTCATTTACAATCCAGTAACTGCCAAATTCTCTGATTTATGTTTTTTTCCCTAAATTCACTTAAAGTTTACTTCCCTCATTTCAATTTTAAATTTTCATAATTGTTTTTCTCTTGTGCAAGATGTTGATAGAACTGTGCACAAATTTTAGTTGTTTATGAAGTATTTTTTTCAGTTATATTGTTATGTCCCTGCATATACGATAAATAATAATATCTTCTCTATTTTAGAAATACTAAGTATGGCAAAAGTGATTATTCTATTTAGTACAGTTGAATGAATGTTTAAAGTTTACTATGAGTCAGACATTTTGTCCAGCACTGAGCAGAGAATGTTATTAACAAGTCAGTTGAGACCTTAGTCTTCACATACTTTATATTCTGGTGAAAGGATGGGGGAAAAAAGAACAAAATAATAATCCATAATAATGTTCTGTTGAGGAAATAACAGGGTCTAAAGGGTGAGCACATGGAACGAGTGTTCTAATGATTTTAGGAGTTCACATCATAAATTAAATGAAATAGATAATTTTTGTTGAATGGAGAGAATACAGAGAAAATTTTATCTTCTCATTTCTTTAGTCATTGAATAAAGGATTTGTGTGTGTGTGTGTGTGTGTGTTTCACCAGCAGTTATACTGAAAACATTATCAGTACTGAGGAAAAGCAAAAGCAAACAAACAAACAAACAAAAACAACTATTTCCTCACCCTGCATTAGTATTGCTCATAATTCAAGATCTGTTCTTGAATAAGTGCTTACCTGGAAGTTCGGAATACTAAATGCTGTTCTCGAGTTTAAAGTTATAAAACAGTGATTTTTTTAATCAGTCACTGAAGTGCCACAGCTCCCTTTATGTTTATCATCGATGTTTCTACAAGATTCAAGTTTATTATTTTTTAAAATTTTTGGAAGAATTTTATAGCTGCGTTCGTTATATTTTCACTGTGACATGTGAGAACATCAACATGAGCAATCAGACTTTGAGAGTTAATGCACAACATGACCCATAAGGCAAATTTCGTGGAATTTATTTTAACCTCACCTGTTCATTGTAAAGTTTGGCCTAACCTGACTAAGAGTAAGCGGTCAGCAGGGTTGTTTCATAATAATTGTTAAATAGTATTATTATTAACAAAATAAGAAAATTGGCTTGTAGAGGAAATAACCTTGGGAGGCTTTAATGGATAGACCTTTGCTGTGGTTGTTGATTATAATATTTTAATATATGCATGTCTTCTGTCCTTTTTCAATTTTGTCCCTAGGTATCTCTAGTTTTCTTCATTTTTCTTTCACTGATTTGACTAAGTACTTGTTGATTATTATATTTTAGCTCTGAATCTACCTTTCTACAGTTTGCACACAGTTGCTAATTCTAGAATTCTGTGAACTGTATTTCTTAGATATATTTGTCAGTTTATTGTTGAATTCTATCTGTGGAAGCCAAAGAGGGAGACTGGAAGTCAGAAGAAAGGAACAAATGACTTCCTTCCAGAATTTAGTTCCTTACAGTGTTCTTCTTCAAAACAGAACAGCCAAGTCCAGCTCCAACCTCCAGATTCTTTGGGGTTTGCATATCCTTGGCAGTTTGGAGTTACAGCTGTGGTGTCCCCTCCTCAAATGTCAGACTCATGACACATCCTGCGCAGAGCTTCTCTCCATATGTCCAAGCACTGGTCACACAGGATCCATCCCCTAAGCTCTTACGTTCTAGTGATCCCATTTTTCCCTTTGGTTTCTCCAATCCAAAGGGTAGTAGCTTTTTCCTGCAGTTATTAATCTCTGGGTAACCTCAGCATCCCCTTTATGGTTTTTGAACTTTTCACTACCTTTGGAAAAAATTTCCTATATTAAATCATTTTCTTTTAAAAAATACCTAATGGTTCTATGTTTTTCTAAATAAACTTGGCCTTATGTGTACATGCTGTCCTTACAGCGTGTTGTACCCAACATGAAATCTAGGGTAACATTTACCTGACTCTGAGAAGTCCAAAGTGCACTAAAAGAAAAGTTATCTAATTTTTAACTGTGTTTAAATCATGTTTAAATTTGAATAAATATTTAATTTCATGTTTAAAAGAAATAAGGAATACATGGTACTTTAACTGAAACATATTTGGAAGCTAGCTTTTTTGTAAGATAATCCCTTTCACATTACAAACAAAAGAATTCTATTTTTGAAAATCAGAAGAAAAACTCTACCTCCAGGCCAGAATCATTAGATTCTTATGTGAACCAAACAGATAAGAGCTTGAAGAATGCAACATTGAACTTATTACTGTGCCATCTTGCTCACATGCTCTGGGGGAGTTATTAATCATCTCTCTTAAGTTTTGCAGCTGGCTAAACTAATTTTTTTTTACCACACTAAGAAGACACTAAGGCAATAAGTCTGCTATTCAGCTGATTATGTTATACACAAGCCCCAAATCCAGACCTGAATTTGTCAGTACTTAGGAATCTCTCCTTAACTGCATTTATGTTTCTGTATAAAAATAATTATTTTATGCCTTCTTAAGAGCCATGGCCCACCATGTATTTCTTGATACAGAGATTTAATAGATGGGAGAAATTATTGGTCAATAAGTACTTTAGAATCTGTATCAAAATATCATTCTGTGATATGTTGTAGCAAGACGGTTCTCAGCACAGCTGGTGAAGACATAATCCATTCATTCAAATTCCAAGTCTATCTGATACCAACTGAATTAACTTGGCAATCTTCTATAGTTCTCTTTTTCTTATTTCTTTCTGTTTAAAGAATGGTATTAATATTAACATCCATCTTATAGAGTTATTATGAGGGTTAAATAAATTATTGTTTTCTAAGCAGGGAAGGTATTAAGCAATATTCTAAATGACAGGAAATATTATAGTCTGACAATATTTTTACATTTATATTTTATATCTATATAATGGTGGTTATATCTGTCTATATTATATAATATAATGCATAATGTTTTATATCTATAATGTATCTCAATTACATATCTCTATAATGTGATTTGTAACATATGATGTAATTCCCAAAGAAATCAAAACAGAAGTGGCACAATTTCAACAACAATACCAGAAATAAATTTTAGTATGATGGCAGAAAATTTAACATATGGTAAAGATGCTATCTTTGTGTATAGGAGTAATTAAGCACAGTTGTAGTTGAATAGTTATATTTTGAGATTGATATAGAAGTGCTATTCATTATTATAACCACTAATGGAAGAAAAATAAAGAAAGGAAATTTGCAGTTCACCAGACAAAAAGGAAATGAGAAATATATGAATACTAACACATATACCCACCCTATGAAGATGAATATTTCTCTCAAACATGTATAGAATATCATCAAAAATTGATTGTTTAATTGGCCACACACACACACACACACACACACACACACACTTTATTTACTATTAGTATAAATGTAATTGATTGGGTTCATCTAACATTACCAAAACAAAATTAAAATTAAATTAACAACTTCTAAGAGCAAAAATAACGTTTAGATCAAGAAAAAAAGGAAGTATAAATTACTATTTATAGACTCCTCTTATAACAAAAATCTGAGGAATGCAGATTAAGTAGTACCTGAGAAGCTTTCATAGCCTAAGTTATATTGAATACAAATAAATTAAACATTCGACTAAACAAGTTTGAAAAAAAAATAAAAAAGGAGTTATCAATTATGTAGCAGGAAAAATGACTACCTTAGAAAAATACCAGTAGGGGCCGACCCTGTGACGAACTCGGGAGAGTGCGGCGCTGGGAGTGCAGAGGCGATCCCACCGCAGGTTCGGATCCTATATAGGGATGGCCAGGGCGCTCACTGGCTGAGCGTGGTGTGAGTGACAGCACACCAAGGGTTGCGATCCCCTTACCGGTCACAAAAAAAAAAAAAAAAAAGAAAAGAAAAGAAAAGAAAAATACCAGTAGAATTATCAGGTAATAGATTCATAAATTTTCCTTAAAAAAAAAAAAAATCCTATTTAGATGGATGAAAAACAGAGAAAACATACATTACATATTAAAAATAATAAAGGTAATAAAACCACAGATTCAAAGAGAATACATCATATTATTTCATGCAGATTATTATAACTTTGTATAAATGCTTTTGCTAATAATAATAAAATGGGTTTTTTTCCCAGAAAACTTAACTGGCATTTGCTAAAATTTACTCAGCAAGAGGTAGGAACACAGACTAATTGCCATAAAGAAATTAAAAGCACTATCAAAAACATAAGTTTAAATAAAAGTGGTCTCAAACAAATTTTAGTAAAATGTGAGAAGATGTTGACTTATTTTAGAGGATAAAAAAATACCAAATAGTTCAATTCATAATGTGAACATAAGGTTTATAGCATTAGGGATAGATTTAAACTAGTACGTATAACCAATTAATAAATATTCTCAACAAAGAGAAAAAAAATACACACACATTACCAATATAAATGGAGAAATCCCAAAGACAATATTTTCCTAAATTAAATGGGGTAATGAAAATAGGGAATGGCCAATTAAGTTTCTATCTATAAATAGAGGGATAAGTCAGCATTAAGAGTTTTATTTACACGGATCAGTCTGTTAATGCATTATACTAAAAGGTATAATAATATCAGTAAATGCTATAATACATAAAATAGTTTATATTATATATTATAGTCATTTGTACTTTACAAAAAAAAAGAAAAAACTTTTAAATGATGCCTGGAACAGATTCTCCATACCAAAATTGAAGGTATAATTCTTGCACAGATAACAAACACCATATTACACAATTCCACACAATTCTAGCTGAAGTTCCAAACAAAATAATTTTTCCAAGTATTTAAATTATTTTGTAGATTTTATCCAATGCAATAGAACAAGAAAAAAAATGTTGAAAACACACTTAAAAAAATTACATAGGCATTTGGATCAGTGCTAGTAAAAGACCTTTCACACCCACATGCAGCTTAATTTTCAATCCATCTTGGAAATCTAGCCACATAACCCAGTAATCTTTTGTCCCGTTCTGCTCAGTAAATAGTGCAAATCCTTAGTGTGTTCCTAAAACTCCCTCTTGTCATTAACTTCAAGGATAAACTTGACTACACATTATCAGATGATTGCATAGAAAATGCCTCAACTCTTGTCCCTTCCACACAATTTACTTTTATTTAAGATCTCCCTTTCACCTTTTCTCCCATCACAATGGAAGAGATCTTATTTTACATCCAAAGTTAAAAAGTTTCTGGACTGGGGCTTGGGATAGTTGTTTGAAGATGGAAAAATCATTGAATATGTTTATGAACCAGACAGAGAGAATATGACACAAAGATTCAAAAAGTAGCTGGAGAGGATGGAATACAATCAAGGGGCAGTCTCCTACTCAAAGCCTCTCCTGGTAGTCATCAAACTGGAATTAGAAACTTCACTGCCAGCAACCACAATTACTTGAAGTTGATACAACAAACAAACAGAAAGGACACTGTTGGGGGGGGGAGGGAGAAGGGAGGGAGGTTTTGCTGATGGGGAGCAATAAGCAGCAACAATGTATATCGACAAAATAAAAAAATAAATAAATAAAGCACCATATAAATGATTACCAAGGGAAAAAATAAAAAAGAAACTTCACTGCTATAAAAAACCCTACGGTTATTTTTTACCATATAGGTGGTTATATTTGTATCATAATAGTGTTTTTCATTTCTCCTCCACTATGTTACAACTTTCCTAAAATGCAATCTTTCTGTTAATAATTTATTCATTATTTTATGTAAATAAGTTCATATATTTATTGAACTCATACCCTTATGTATCATGAACGTTACTAAACTGTGGGGATTTGATAGTGGAAATCAAAAGTAATGAACTCTTTTTTTAAAAAAAATTATTTTATTTTATTTTTATTTTTTTAATTTTATTTTGTCGATATACATTGTGGCTGATTATTGCTCCCCATCACCAAAACCTCCCTCTCTTCTCCCTCCCCGCTCCCCCCCAACAATGTCCTTTCTGTTTGCTTGTCGTATCAACTTCAAGTAATTGTGGTTGTTATATCTTCTTCCCCCCCCCCGGTTTTGTGTGTGTGTGTGTGTGTGTGTGTGTGTGTGTGTGTGTGTGTGTGTGTGTGTGTGAATTTATATATTAATTTTTAGCTCCCACCAATAAGTGAGAACATGTGGTATTTCTCTTTCTGTGCCTGACTTGTTTCACTTAATATAATTCTCTCAAGGTCCATCCATGTTGTTGCAAATGGCAGTATTTCATTCGTTTTTATAGCTGAGTAGTATTCCACTGCGTAGATGTACCACATTTTCCGTATCCACTCATATGATGGACATTTGGGCTGGTTCCAACTCTTGGCTATTGTAAAGAATGCTGCGATAAACATTGTTTAATAGAATGAAGTGGAGACTGAAGTTAGTCTATTGCTTACATAAATAAATGTAAAATTACCAAAGTTCGAGCCAGTGTGAAAAACAAGAGACAAATGTACATAATATTGAGCGATGCTGACATCTGAATATTGTTCTTAGTTGCCACACTAAAGATATAACATAAGTCCTATCATTATACGATACAAAAACAACTGTTCCTTTATTCAAATATTTTAATATTTACTTATACATATTTACGGGGTACAGTATCTTGTTTCAATACATGCATGTACTGTACAATAATTCACTTAGGGTAGATAGGATAGTTTTGTATTCTGTCCATCACCTGCAAAAAAAAAACTGTTAACCTCTTAATTCTCAGTCAGTTTTCTATGTAAATTAATCAATGCTGACTTTTCCACTGATTCCTCATATAACACATATTCAAAATTACCCAAAAAATCACAGCATTGACAACAAATTCTTTAATAAACACTAAATGAATGCATGAATTAAGAAAAATATATGGTGTAGCCTTCAAATAAAGAAATACAGTTACATCAACTAAAATGAAAGGAGTTAAATAAAGCTGAAACCCAGAACAGCCTCCCAATTCTGATGCACACTGGATTCTTTCATGTTCATCTCCAAGCTACGGGCAAGGCCATTTTTCATGTTGATATAAAGCCTATGTCTTCTCTCTCACTGATCTTGGCTTGGACAGTTGCTAATGTGAAGAGAACAACACAGCCTTTGGCAGCAGCAGATACCCCTCCTTGGAACAAAGAATACATAGAGGAATCAAATTAAATTTCAACCAAAAAATATTTGTCTGTGTGTGTGCATGTGTGTGCCTATAAATAAATATATATAAATACATTCAATGTTATCAAATTCTTAAAGAAACTTATGACATCTGCCAGATGTAAAATACAAGAGGGAGAGAGCTTGCCGTTTATAATCTAACATGAACTTTATGCTTAAACTCAAAGTATAGTGTGATGTAGTGAGTAATGGAATGTCACAGCAGATGCAATTTAGATGATATAAAGCCTCTTTATTAGTCATAGCAGTAATCCTTCCACCTACCGCCAACAATTATACAAATATTCTGCAGAGATTAGAAGCAAGCCATGATTCAGTGCAAGCCAGTATAGAAGGAATAAACTCATTCACACTTACTGTTCCATTAGGTCGTCAAACCCAGCTGAGGAGGTATTTTGGTGATTTCCACTTACAATGGCAAATAAAAGAAGCAGCTGCACCTCTAATCTTGCTAGTGCCAGTATCCTCAGAACATAGTCACTGAAAAAGCATCATGTTAACTTCAAATTCATATTTTGTCAGTTAAAATTCATGCCTCTAATCCTCTCACTGGATCACTGCTTTGTTGAAAAGTGGAATCATTTACAATCCTGGCAGCAGGGGATTGGGGTGCCAGAAACTGCAGATGTGTTGTTGTCTGATTCAGCAATGGGTTAGAAACTCAATGAATACTGCAACATATTTTTGACAAGAAAAGTCCCTCAAAAAGCAAAAAAAAAAAAAAAAACCCACGATAAAAATGTGAATAGGATAGAAGTAAAACCTGCTTTAAGACCACTGCTAAGAACAGCTTTTCATCTGTCCTTTATTACTTTTTCTTATTATTTCACCAAATAATAGTTTAACTGTTTTCTCTCTTTTCATTCCAATAAATATTTTTGCCAAATTTATAACCACAATAGAAGACTTCAAATAAAGATTTATTATTTATTTTTGCCTGAATTTAGTGCTTTCCAAGTGCACATTGCTTTAAAGATTTTTTTTAAACAGATGGTGATCATGTGACTAAGAAAAATTTTCAGGAGATTAGAAATTCAAAACTGTTGTATTCTGCAAAGCTACACACAGATAAGGTCAATGTATTAATTCATAGATTCTTAAAAAGCATGGATGGAACTATGAATTCTAGGCCTTATTCCCTATATGGGTCAGAAAATACATTCCAATTTTCTACCTTCTATTTACACCAGTTACACAAGGAGAAAGAATAATTAATTGATTATTCAGTTTTCTGGAGACTGACAGTCCCATGCTCCTAATTAGGTACAGATTTTGTGGCCCAGCCAACCCCCATTGTCTGCAGACTCTTGATCTTCCACACATCTGGAAGGACTGCGATAAAATTTAGGATTGGTTTTGATGGAGAGAAATAGTCTACACGTTTCAGTTCACCTAACTAGAGGATCCCACACTGGAGGACGTGGCTTTGCATCCTTTTGACACTGACTTTTAGTCATATCATTCTATGTGGAACAGTGGCAGTGACATGGAGCAGGATCCAGGTATGTTTGTGTCTATTCGCCAAATACCGTAAAAGATCACACCTCACACCCTGGATTAGCTTCCATTCTGGCAGGTTGACTTTTAAAATATTTATGAAACTACATCTATAAACTCAGGTATGCAAAGTAATCTGTGTTACTAACACCCAACTATTGATTTTTCTTTAAGTTTAGAATCCCCGTTACTAGTGCAGTTAAGGAAATTTAATTCCTTCCAACATGGATGTTCTCTTGCATTCACAGTGTATATACAAATTCCAATGCTTCATATGACACCAAGGCATTTTGAGGAGGACGATGGGAAACCGACTGGTTCTTATCAGTTGACATTTTTGTTGGCTTATTCCTCCATCTAGATTATTATTGGCATGCCTTGGGCAAATCTTCCTTGTCTAGTCTCGTAGGTATTTCTTTTCTGCACACTAAGAGTTAATTTCATGACATATTGGGGCTTGAGAATTTCCAAGTCTTTCTAAAGCTCTGTCTGACTTGTGTCACCTTTTCTGGGACCTGACCATATGCCCAAGAAGCAACATTCGGAGCATCTTTCTCCAATCAGCCTCTGATCTCACGTTTCCCTTCCATTGCTTCACCTGTTCCAAGCCCAGGTGATCATTTGCTAGTCTGAAGTAGAACAGTCTCTCACTCATAAAATGCCATTTCTCCCATATGGTTTGGTCATATCCTCAATCCCCTTTGATTCCCTGAATGCCTAGGTGTAGGGGCATCTCTTACAATACTCACAAAGAAACGCTTACTGCTTAAATTAAAGGTGAGAAGTTATGGGAGAGAAAAACAGGGAAGCACCAGGAAAGGGAAAATATTTGATGTTTAAAAAACATCTTTCCATGTTCTGCCTATTCATATGTCCATACATAATTCAAGTAATAGTCACACAGCTACCGAACGATGAAAACGCCATTAAAATGGTGGAGGGGAAGTCAGTACAATGTCTGTTTACTTTGAAAAAATAAAACTCTGCCTCTTTGTTCTCATTTTCTTCTACTTAATTTTTGTTGGTTGGCTAGTTTTCACTAAACTCATAATATTATTTCTTTGATATTCTCACCTGACCAAATTTCTGTCAAAGGAGTTTAATCTATAAACACAAGTCAAGCAGACTGTGAATTAGAATAGGAAAAATATTAGCTACATCTATATATTCACTAACCTTTATTTAAAAATTAATGCTCTTTTGCATTATGAATATAAATAACAGACTATAGTGAATACCTGGGAATTTGTAATCAACATGAATTACAAATATATTCATAGATCACAGTTGTTGCAAACTTAAAATATATTTCCACTTATTATTATAAAATTTCAGTAGTTATTAATACCACAACTCGATCTTCTTATTTAATACATTAATAAAGAAGCACATATATTACTCTATTTGTCTCCATTTTGGTTTTAAATATTTTGGTAACTAAATTTTAGTATAACTGATTTCCTTTGCAATTGCATAAATTTTATTATTTTTATTAAAAACATTATTTGAAGAAGGGCTACATACCTAATCTTTATCAGAAGTCCAGAGGGTGACAAGACACGCACAAAAATGTGTGTGTCCCAAAAATGCTGTGAATGGCAGAATTTCTTTCTTTTTTATGGCAGAGTAGTATTCCATTGGCTCTAGGGACCACATTTTCCTTGTCCAGTCGTCTGACCATAGACATTTAGGATGACTCCAATTCTTGTCTGTTGTAGAGTTTCAATAAACTGGGAGTGCAGGTGTCCCTTTGACATGATGATTTCCATTCCTTTGGGTATATACCCAGCAATGGGTTTGCTGGGTTGTATGCCAGTTCTATCTGTGGCTGTTTGAGGAAACTTCATTCTGTTTTCCATAATGGTTGCACTAATTTACGGTCCCACCAACAGTGCAGGACGGTTCCCCTTTCTCCACATCCTCACCAGCATTTTTCATTCTCTGCCTATCTGATAATAGCCAGTCTGACTGGGCTGAGATGATTTCTCAATGTGGTTTTGATTTGCATTTCCCTGATGCTGAGTGATGTTGAGCATTTTTCATGTGCCTGTTCGCCATTTGTATACCTTCATATTGGAAATGTCTATTCAGCTTCTTTGCCCGTTTTGTAACTGAGTTACTTGTTTTCTTACTGTTGAGTTATTTGAGTTCTTTGATTCTGGATATTAATGCCTTGTAAGATGCATGGAACTGGCATAAAAGTAGACACTCAGACCAATGAAAAAGAATAGAGAATCCAGAAATTGACCCACATACTTACAGTCAACTAATCTTTGACAAAGGCAACAAGGTCTGCCTCTTCAATAAATGGTGCTGGAAAAACTGGAAATCCATATGCAGAAAAATGAAACTAGTCTCGTACCTCTCCCCATATACCAAAATCAACTCAAAATGGATTAAGACTTAAATATAAGACCTGAAACTATAAAACTCCTAGATGAAAACATAGAGGAAACACTTCAGGATATAGGACTGGGCAAAGACTAAATTAATTAGACCCCCAAAACACAAGCAACAAAAGAATAAATGAACCAAACTAAAAAAAGCTTCTGCACAGAAAAAGAAACAATTGTCAGGGCAAAATAACAGCCTACAGAAAGAGAGAAAATATTTGCAAACTATGAGCCATATATATTTCTATATTACTCACATCACTAGCAAAGGAAAATTATGATTGTTACACTTAATACACGGGAGCATTGGTTTTAATTCATGAACTGATGCACTTAGATCCTTGGTTTGAAATTTCCTTTTCTAGAAATATCATTAAAGAAGAAGAAGCAATAATGTAATGCCTATTTATTCCTATTTTTACCAAAAACAAGAAACATATTAAGCTTTACTAATATTTAGTAGGTAATGTGACACTGGCACCCTCTCCAGCTTCATATATATCTGACAGTCACTTGTCACTTACAATGTGGAAATATTTCTGAAGGAATATTGCATAATTCACTATATTTTATTTCACAGCCAGGTTTTTTATTGGTAAATGAGTCTAAAATATTTGACAATAGATTTGTAGCCAAGTAAAACTTTATACTCTCTTTACCTTTTTAAAAAAAATTATATATTTTTGGCCATAAAACAAGTCTCAATACATTTAAAAAGACTAAGATCATAGAAAATATGTTCTCTTACCACAATAACAGAAGGAAATTTAGAAAATTCACAAATGTGTGGAAACTAAACAGCACTCTCCTAAATAAACAATGGGTAAAAAGAAAAATTGCAGGGAAATCAGAGAGTACTTTGAGATAAAAATCAAAGTCCAACATATAAAAATTTATAGGATGCAGGGCTCATGAAGTGCTTAGAGGAAACTGTATATTTGTAAACACCTACATTAAAAATAAGAAAAAATCTCAAATCAGTAATGTAAACTTCTACTTTAAACAAATAGAAAAAGAAAATCAAACTAAACCAAAAGCAAATATAAGTACAAAATAACAAAGATTACAACAGAAATATATAAAATAGGGAATTAAAAAACAATAAAAAAAATCAACAAAACCAAAAGCTGATTCTTTAAAATGATCAGCAAAATTTGCAAACCTTTATCTAGGTTGATCAAGAAAAAAAGAGAGAAGACAGAAATTACCAAAATCAGAAATAAAGCAGAATAAATAAATAGTTATTATCTGTGTGTGTGATGGTAAGATTTAGCTTCTTTCTCTTTCTCATTTCCATTTTCATTCTACCAGTGGATTTTGTTCTTTCTCATGCATTCGTGGTAGTGATGATCATTTTTTGGATTCCAGATGCAGGACTTCCTTGAGGATTTCTTGCTGGGCTGGTGATTAACTGTGGTGGTTAACTCCCACAGTTTTTGTCTGGAAAATACACTATTTTCCCCTCATTTCTGAAGGATAGCCTTGCTGGGTACAATATTCTTGGCTGGCAGCTTTATTCTTTTAGTGTTTTGAATATATCATCCCATTTTCTTCTGGCCTATAGAGTTTCTGTTGAAAGGTCTGCTGTTAGTCGGATAGGGTCTGTCTTATAGGCGACTTTATGCTTTTCTCTTGCTTCTTTTAAGATTCTCTCTCTGTCTTTGAACTTTACCAGTTTGACTATAATGTGTATTGGAAACAGTCTTTTGGAGTTGAATCTCTTTGGGGATCTTTGAGTCTCCTGGATCTGAAGGTCAGTATCTTTCCCTATACCTGGGAAGTTTTCCCTTACTATTTCATTCAGTAGGTTTTCCATGCCCTTTCCTTTCTCCTCTCCTTCTGGAACACCCATGATTTGAATGTTTGTGTGCTTAAAGTTGTCTGCCAACTCTTAGATTTTCTTTATTTTTTTTCTTAATTCTTTTTTTTTTTTTTGTCCACCTGGGTTATTTCTAAAAGACTATCTTTCAAGATAAGAAATTCTTTCTTCTGCTTGTTCTAGCCTGTTGCTTAAGCTTTTGGTTTTGTTTTTTTATTTCACTGTGAAACTTTCAGTTCCACGAATTATGCTACATTCTTTTTTAAGATATCAGTCTCTGAATTTCCTCCCTCATATACTGCATTTTTTTTCTTGTTTTATTATGTAGTCTAACTAAGCCTTCTTATATTTAGTGAATTTCCTTAAGATCATTGCTCAGAATTCTTTTCCAGTCATTTCAAGGGTTTTCTGCTCTATAGAATCTGATATTTGAGAATTACTGTATTCTTTGGCTGGTTTCCTATTTTCTCACATTTTTTGCGTTTCTAGTATCATTGATGTCTGATCATCTGGTAAAGCATTTGCTTCTTCTATTACTCTGGAGTGGGCTTAGAGGACAGAGATGTCCTCTTCTTCTCCTGGTAACTTTATTGGTGTCAATGCAGTCAACAGTCTAGCGGGCCACCGGCACAGTGGATGTGGTAACTTCTGTGGAATTGAGCCACTTTTGCAGCAACCATGGCTGCTGTGGTGGCTGTGGTGGGGCACCCATGCAGAATTAGTGTTTTCAGCATGCTCCTTGCCTGCTTCTGGGTGGGGGATGTTCCCTTTAGCTCCTGCCTAGGACTCTGCACATGCTCTGCTTCTTGCCTCTTATTTTATAGTTTAATTAACACATAGTAATTGTACATATATATGTGGTACAAAGCAATATTTTGATACATTTGTATACTGTGTGATGATCAAATCTGGCTGATTAGCATATCTATTGCCACAAACATTTATAATTTCTTTGTTATGAGAACCTTTGACTTCCTTTCTTCTAGCCATTTTAAAATATACAATAAATTATTGTTAATTATAGACACCTAGCACGACTATAGAACACTAGTACTTATTCTTCCTGTCTAGCTATAATTCTGTTAACCAGCTTCTCCCTATTACCCCTCTTTCCTACCCTTTCCAGTCTCTAGTAACCTTAATTCTACTCTCTCCTTTTTCGAACTCACTTTTTTTAGCTCTCACATGAGTGAAAATGTGGTATTCATCTTTCTATGCCTAACATTTCATTTATAATGTATTCCAGGCTTATCCATATTGGTGTAAATAACATGATTTCATTCATTTTTTTATGGATGAATAGTTTTCTATTGTGTATATATATACCACATTTTCTTTACCCATTTATCTATGATGATGGACTCTTAGGTAGATTCCATATTTTGGCTATTGTGAATAATGCTGCAGTAAACGTGAAGGTGCAGGTATCTCTTTGGTATACTGATTTTCTTTACTTTAGATAAATACCAAGTAGTGGGACTGCTGGATCATATGGTAGTTTTATCTTTAGTTTTAGTGATATCACTTAGTGATAACTAAATGACTCAAATTTACCGACTTTTCTGTGATGTCAGTAGTTTGCTACCAAGCAGTTATATTTAAAATGAATAAAGACACTTACCTGTAACTTCAACATGAAGATGGCAGTTTAATATTAAGGGAGAAAGTAATTGCTTTTCCAAGGAAAGTTTTCCTATCGAAAGAGAAGTTTAAAAAGAGATGCTTGAAAGTTTTCTATCCCTATGTGATTTTGTTGCCAAAATGATATGTCTCCTATATCTAACAGTTTAAAACACTGAAACAATAATTAGAAGATAAAAAGCTTCTAAATTAAAACTTTTTCTGAGTTCTAAATATTTTATAAAATGTAAAGTTTCACTAACTTAGTTTGAAAGAACTGTTCATTATCAGAAAAATGAAATGGAAATTTACTATCTGTATTTTAACAAACTGTATCTGATTGGGCAATGAGATTAGAAACTTGTAATAGTTTAATAACTGGAGTCAATAATACCTTTTTCCATTTTTATATATAAATTTTTGTAAGATATTTTTCTTTCTTAATCTATCATAGCTATTATAAACAAATATTATGTAAAAATAAACTGAACTTTGCAAAAGATCCCTATATTGATTTATCAAAAATTGGTAAACTGAAAGTTTTAAAAACCATGATGTAATCAATCACCTTTTCTCAACATATGTAAGTAGTTATTTTAGTGAAACCAAATATTTTGCACGATTAAAACATAATTAAATATTTTATATATCTCACCCCTTTAACTTTATATAAAATATACATATCTTATTCATTGGGAGGTATATGTGTGCAACTTACTGAAGTTAATAAACATATTGTGATTGAAAATTTAAAATCTTTTTATTAATACTGTGCAAAATCCAAGAAGTTGGCACATCACTGGAATAAACATGTAGAATTTCTGTGAACAGATAATATTTGTTTAATCCTTTGTCAACAGACTATTCTTAAAATTCATTTACTATTTTATTGACTTCTTTCCTTTTAAAATCCCAAGTGGTCATTTGGAAACCATTTCCTTATGAAGATCATTTAAAACAGCTTTTACTAGCAATGCTGTTTGTTTCGTGTTTCAATTATTTCTTGAGTTCTTGTAATTATAGGCATATTTTGCACAGTTTGTGTTTCGTGACATGGACGTTCTCTCTTACATAAATGTGGTCTCCTAAGTGACTATTTTAGCTACCTATGGAGATTTTTATTAACTTGTGTTGCTCTGTCTCATCCTAGCCCCACAATTAATGCCTCAGGTCTGGCTATTAAGATCATGTACCCAGATTACTGTAAGACTGTCCTAACCAGTCTCCCTATCCCTTGTGTTCTTTTCAACGTTGCTAACAGAGTATTTCCAAATTTAACTCCATAGTTAAAGCTCTTCAGTGGCTTGTCTTCATCCTCAAAATAAAATCCCAGCTCCTGAGTCTTTTCTTAGCAATGTTTTCACTTGATCAGGCTTTCATTATCTCATCCTCTTCTGGAACCTCCACTACCACACATGTGCCAACTTGTCACCACACTTTGGCACATGCAGTTACCTCTGCTGGAAATGTCATTTTCCATCCAACTGACATTTAACACCTTCTTCCTCAATTCTGGCATCTTCTAAGTCTGACATTCATCTCTCCTCTCTTCCATTTCACTTAGTTTTACATCCCTTGTCTGTACCTCCATTGCTCCTCCATCAGTGTTTATAAGCCCATATATTATATTTTAAAAATAAGTTATGTTATTGACAAGGATACCTAGACAAAGTCTTTGTCCAGAAATCCTAAAGTGTGTAAATTACCTGAATTCACCCAGAGAAATAAGCTGCGAAATGAGCTGAAAGAATTTTTTTTCACTCTGAATTAAAGATAATTTACTCTTCTATCTTTACATGAGAATCAAATACTTTTATTTCAACAATGAGAAATGTGATTAAAGCTCTCAGAATAAAGATAGAAGTATTTTCAGAAGGTGTATTATTATGTGATCCTGTCGAAACAGCTTGACTTCTGGCCAATTTCAACTTCTAATATATATTTTTAGACTGAATTTCAAGTGGAAACACCAAAGTATTTTCTTCCACAATAATTTTCAACTATTGTCACATTGAGAACTGATCAGTGCACAAATAAATATTCTATCCACGTTGCTTTTACTATGTGTGGGGGTAAATGTCTGTTTTTAAAAATAATAATATTATACATTGAGTAAAATAAAAATTAACTTGTTAAATAAAAATAAAACACTTTTACTGTATATTTTAAACTGTGGAGCCATGGACATGTGCATGTATTTTTTAATCATAATATTTAGTGCCCCATCCTGTGTCGCATTCTGACTGTCCCTTTCCACTAGTTCCCTCTGTGAAGGAGGATTAGTCTTTTTGTTAAACCAACATAAGGCCATTGACTTGCTTTGGCCAAGGAAATGTGAGTGAAAGTTACGTGTGCTAGTTCCTAGTAGGGGCTTGAAACCATCACACGTGGCTCCTCCTAGGGGCCAAGAGCCTCTTGTGCCAAGAGGTCCAGGACTGTTCTCTGCCTCCTCCCTGAGGGTGCTGGCTACTACTGGCTCAGTCCTGCTTTGGAAATCTTGTCTTCTTAACCTTGGCAGTAGCACAGCCTGGGTGGGGAGTACTTATATGAGCGGGAAGTGGGACGATAGTGACACCACTTAAAGTTCAGAGATAGAAACAAAAATAAAGATATCACTCACCTAGGCTCTGTCCTCCTTTCTCTTCTCTCTTGTTTTCCTTCCTTATCTTTCTCTCTTCCTTCTTTTAATCCATTTTTTTCTTATTATCCCTCAAACTCACACAGTACAGGCTATTATGCCACTCATCTGTACCTCAGTCTCCATGCTACGAGTCATACATATAAAAGTCCCTAGGAATACTGTCATTAAGATATGGATCCTTAAGGAGGCACTATCACTTATTGATTTCAAACAAGTCTAGGAGTTTTAATGAATCCTGTTTATTTTCAATTGTGTGTTTTCTACCAAAGAATAGTCGTTGCCTTTGGATGAATAGAGTATGAACATATATTAAGACAACTTCGGTTAGTGAATGAATTAACTATTAAGACAATTTTGGTTTGTGAAAGAATTAAATATTAAAATGAATACTTTTATTGAAAAATGAATATCGTAAAAGGGTGTTATAGATCTTTATTCCAGGAAAAAGGTAAAATCAAAGGCCCCATCTGAGACACGCTAACCTCACGGTGGAGGGAAAAGAGCTGTGGTGTGTTGGACATGAAGAGGGAGAGAACATACCTAGAGGTGCTTCAAAAAATGCCTATTTAGTTCTTCTGCCCATTTTTAAATTGGGTTATTTGCTTTTTGTTTCTGTTTTTATTTTATTTTTTTACATTATAGCTGTTAGAGTTCATTATATATTCTGGATATTAATCCCTTGACAGATGTATAGTTTGTGAATATTTTCTCCCATTCTGTAAACTGTTATTTCAGTCTGTTGATTATTTCTTTTCCTGTGCAGAAGAATTTTAGTTTGATATAATCCCATTTATTAATTCTTTTTCTTTTGTTGCTTGTGCTTTTGGGGTCTTATTCATGAAGTCTTGGTCCAGTCCTTCTTCCTGACACTTTTCATAGAAATAGAAAAAACAACCCTAATATTAATATGGAAAAACAAAAGACCCCCAAATAGCCAAAGCAATCCTGAGCAAGTAAATAAATAAATAAATAAATAAAGCCAGAGCCATAACACTATTTGACTTCAAATTGTACTAAAAAGCTATACTAAACAAAACAGCATGGTACTGACATAAATATAGGCACTTGGACCAATGTAACAGAATGGAGAACACAGAAATCAACCCACAAACTTACAGTCAACTGATCTTCGACAAGGGCAACAGGAACATACATTGGGGAAAAGACTGCCTCTTCAGTAAGTGGTGCTGGGAAAATTGGACATCCATATGAAGAAGAATGAAACTAGACTTGCACTTCTCATCATGTACCAAAATGGATTAAAGATTTAAGTGTAAGACTTGAAACTATACAACAATTAAAGAAAAACATAGGGAAAATACCTTAGAAATTATTAAAATTGCTTCATGTATTTGTAAAAATACATATTTTGAAATATCTTTACATTGTTTCTTAAAGTATTTTTAAGGAGAGTCGCAAAATTTGGTGTATGGATTTAAAGATTAGTACCCAAGCCTGTCAAAGGTAGAGTAAAATGTTTTGCACTTTCTAACAACATATACATGCAATAGAGAGTATTGGTGCTGGAATACCAAAGTCTTATTATTTGCATTTTATTCATTTTAATATTCATTTTAATATTCATTTTAATTTGTTAACTTGTTTATTTTCATAGAAAGTGACCTATCTGGAAAGTGTTAAAGGTTTTTCATTTAGGTTGAAAGATTTGAAATAAATTTATTTATTTATTTTATTTTATAATTATTATTATTTTTTTCTTTTCTGACTGGTAAGGGGATCACAACCCTTGGCACAGTGTCGTCTGCACCGCGCTCAGCCAGTGAGCGCACCAGCCATCCATATATAGGATCCGAACCTGCGGCCTTGGCGCTACCAGCGCCACAATCTCCCGAGTGACCCATGGGGCCAGCCCTGAAATAAATTTATTTAAATCAAATGGTCAGTTGATAAAATATATATCAATGAAATAAGTATAAAAAGGTGATATAAGGTTATGTTATAAACTTAGAAGACATCATATGAATAACTAAAAATTAGAAAATATTACCAAAAGAAAAGGGGAAATAATGATGTTTTTGATTTGCAAAATCCAGTTTAATAATAACTCTTCTCTATCCCAACTAACCTAACCATTGTTTAGAACACATTTTATAATTAATTTTTAACCCTCTGCTCTCAACTTTTATCATAATTTCTACAATCTCTCTCTCTCTCTCTTTTTTTTTTTTTTGTCATGGAAATACATATAGAATAAATATATTTTTTTTTCTTCCCTCTTTCTTCAGAAATCACTCCAGCTTGCAGGAACCACTATTTTAAAATATAATAGTGTCTAAATATTTTTAAATAGAGCAATGAATCATTCTTTAATTCTCCCCACTTTTCATGTATTTGTCTTATTTCCTCAAGTGTAAAGTACAGTTTTGGGCTACTAAAGATTATGTTTTCATAATGTACCCACCACTGGACTGGAGCCTGTGATGTTGAATTTATAGACCTGGATAAGTCAATTACCTAATTTCTCTTTCTTAAAATTATAATATTGAATTTAATTGTCTCTAATTTTCTACTCAGATTTCTACTGGAAGGAGATGTGACTTTTAAAAAATCTGGTATTGCCTGATTTTGTACAAATTTACTTGTTTTGGCCATCTAATTGATCTTCATTTACCAATTTTGACCACCACCTTTTTTTTCAGGAAAAGGTAAAAGTAGACATTCATAATCATGATATATCTCTGAATCTTAAGGATTGTATATTAGAATCCCAACTTTTTAATAAGTGTTCTAAATTACTCTGTCTTCCTACTAAATTGCAAGTACTTCAAGGGCTTAATCCTTGACTAATTTATCTTTCTATTTTCATAGCACATTAACAAACTGCCTTGAAGTTAGGGTTTAAAATACATTTATTGAATAGAAGAAACAAAATAAACCATTATTTAGATTACTAGCACTGTTTACATTGAAAAGACTACATTTTCTGGAATCCCCAATTCAGAAACACAGTTCAGTTTTATGATAGATACTGAAACTAAAACTAGAAAAATAACTTCACATCATCAACATTTAGTCTGATTTTTACAGGGTAAAGCCAGACTTTACATTTAGAATAAGAAAAAATAAGATAAAAGGAATGGAAAAACTCAGGTCTTAGAGGTGGGAGATGAGATAGATGACATTTGCAAGGTACCAACTGTTTTACTCAACCATTAAAAAAACAAACAACAACAAATATTTAAAATATGTAGCTTTTTACATTACGTTAGGTATTTCTTTTTTCTATTTCTATAGCAAGTCATTATTCATATAGATGATAACTTCAGGTGTCCTTTTAAAATCACAATCCAAGGGTTCACTGTTTAATCCCCAGCCCATTCTCCCTCCCGTTGCTTCTCTGTCCATTTGCAGTGGGAGCTGTGAAGCCTCATCACTGCCTCATATAGTCTGCATGCATGAAGCAGATGTAATCTCATATGATCAGGCATCTGTTATTCCCATGAGGAAGTATGAGCAATAGGCAATTAATGGCATTTCATATCCTCCAGTTAGTTACTTATAGAAGATTTGACAATACTGTTCATGGACATTCTATTGATTGTATTTGTGGCTAGTTTATCTTTGCTTTTCTAAGACTGGAGATAATGTCAAGTACATATATTTTTTCTTTTCTTGCAACAAATTATCAGGTACTAGACTTGCTTTTTTACCTTCCTTAAAATTTTGTTGGATTTGTTTATAAAGTCTAGCATTAATATGTATGTGAAGATCTCGATTCTTGTTATCACATAAAATCATCTACAAGAATACAGAAGTTGGAACCTTATTTAATACATAAAAATAAGCCCTCGTGCCCTTGGAGTTCTCTTCTTAAGTGCTCATAATTGCCCCTCATAACACAGAGCACAAAGGCTTCAAAGAAGCGCAGCTCCCCTGCCTTTCTTGTTTACTCAACACGCACAAACACATGCAAAAAGGTACTGCAGAAGCTTAAGATTGTCCAGTGCTGCAGGTAATACTGCCACTCAAGGATCTGTCACAGTCTAAGACTATTTTGTGACAAAGAAAGTAGGACCAACAAAGCAGGACTAGAGAAGGGGACTCAAACAATTTATCATTACCTTTTCTTTCAAATGTACCCACTTCAGAAAATGATGGGTAATCTAAGAATGAAGGAATCATGAATTTACACAAATCTTCTTAAGCTTTTTCTCCAATGACAAAGCATACATTTGGAAAGAAACAGAAAAAATGTTCCTTAAGCAACATAATCCTCACTATTTAGTACCTTTAGTTCAAACTTTAACTAGCTTTTTTTTTTTTTTTTTTTTGTGACCGGTAAGGGGATCACAACCCTTGGCTTGGTGTCATCCGCAACGTGCTCAGCCAGTGAGCGCACAGGCCATCCCTATATAGGATCCAAACCTGCGGCCTCGGCGCTCCCAGCGCCACACTCTCCTGAGTGAGCCACGGGGTCAGCCCTTAACTGGCTTTTTGAAGCATACTTCAAAACGCACCTTTCTAGTTTTCCTGGGGGATTTTTTTTCCACTTATTGTCTATCATATTTTGTTTTTTTAAAAATAAATACGAATTCATTCATATTCATGATAAAAGCAGAAGTAGAAGAGGAGGGGGAAGAGGAGGAGGAAGAAGAAAGAAGAAGAAGAAAAACAGTTCAACTCCCAGTTAAATGATTACTCAGATTTGGGGAGTTTAATTTCTTATTCCTTGCTTTTCCTTTATCTCAAAGTACACCTCTTAGTATTCCAGAAGAACCCCAAGATTTGCATATAAATCTAATTGTGTGTATTCATGCAAAACTTTTCAATTCATGACAAGCTATCCATAGATATTAAAATTAATTTGTGAGGAAAGAGTCATCGTGTTCAGCGATAGAAACTTCCAAGCCTCGAACTCCTCCACACTGTCTTCCCACTTAGCTGTCCACAGAATAGACTTAAGAGAAGCACTAAACATTTACCTAAGAAAAGAACTGCATGCCTGAGACAGGTGTATATATGAACTTGGTCTTGTATATCTGCATACTTTTGTATACATCCTTGTTTAATTATTATCGAAGGGAAATTTAAGGTTTTTTGTATTGAGAGGACATTGACCCAATAAGAAGTCACATAAATTTTGTAATACTTGGAAGTTATTTTATCACTTGCATCATGTAGTAATACACAAAGCAATTTAACAGTGGACTAGCTATTTATGTATTTACTCTCTCTAAATCACTTTTTCTGGATAAACACAAGAACATTAAGTTCACAGATTTGTTAATTTTTTAACTAGACTGAATTCAGTAGGTGTGGTATTATTCATTTATGTCTTATTCTAGGTGTACTGTTTACTTTCCTGTTGACAGAAGTCATAGGGCTCTCTATGAATTGTATAACATGAGAGAGACAGACTAGGATATTTCCAGTAAATATTATGGAAGCTTAGTATTTTATCAGTAACTTCTCCTTTGCCCACTAGCTCCCATGATGGTGAAACTCGAAGGCTCATTGTTTGTTCTTGGAAGAATATCATGCCATTTGAACTTACCAGGAAAAAACAAAACAAAACAAAAAAGCAAAAAAACAAATTTGGCAAAGTATGTATTGAGACAGACAGAGTAATAATATTAAAAATTGGAAAAGAAAATCTTACTATTAAATATACAGGAGAAAAAAAATTTAGGTTACCAAATTTTATGTTATATTCATGGCTTTCTCACAGCCACTGTTTAGGTCTATGACTGTCATCATGGGGGGGGGGAGAGAAGTTTAAGTCAAAATTTCTGTCCACATGAAGTGTAGTTGATATCACAAATATAGAGGACAAAGAAAATGTTATGTTTGACTCAAAAGTTCAAATGAAAATTTTAAAAACATCACTTGACTCTCCCCAGAACTCTATCTGAAAACATTTGATCTCATTCAATTCAAATAAGAAAAAATTTAGAATTTAGAAATCATTATTAATAAAAGTCAGAAATTCTACATCTTGGAATTTCTTTATAAATGCATCACCTAGATTGATTGCATACTTTGGCTATTCTGGATAATGCTGCAATGAACACAGGAGTGCAGATGTCTCTTTGAGATAGTGATTCAATTTCTTTTGGGTATATACACCAGTACTGGGATTGTTGGGTTATATGGTAGTTCTATTTTTTAATTTTTTGAGGAAACTCCACACTGGTTTCCATAACGGCTGTACTAATTTACATTCCCATCAACAGTGTGCAAGGATTTCCTTTTCTCCACATTCTTTCCAATATGTGTTAACCTTTTTGTAAATTACCACAAATTTTTTGATTCTCAAGTAATTATCTCTTATCAAATGAAATTTGGAATAACATTTGAAAATGTCCTGAAGGAGATGTAGTAGCACTCGATATCTGTATAATGAGAGATGATTTTCAAACTTAAACTGGATATCCATATGCAGGAGAATAAAACTAGATCCATACCTCTCACCGTATACTAAAATCAACTCAAAATGGATTAAGAATTTAAATATACACCCTGAAACAATAAAACTTCTTAAAGAAAACATAGGAGAAACACTTCAGGAAATAGGACTGGGCACAGACTTCAAAAAGCACGGGCAACCAAAGGAAAAATAAACAAATGGGATTATATCAAACTAAAAAGCTTCTGCACAGCAAAAGAAACAATTAAAAGAGTTAAAAGACAACCAACAGAGTGGGAGAAAATATTTGCAAAATATACATCTGACAAAGGATTAATATCCAGAATATATAAGGAACTCAAACAACTTTACAAGAAGAAAACAAGCAACCCAATTAAAAAATGGGCAAAAGAGCTAAGTAGGCATTTCTCTAAGGAAGATATCCAAATGGCCAACAGACATATGAAAAAATGCTCAACATCACTCAGCATCCGGGAAATGCAAATCAAAACCACATTGAGATACCATCTAACCCCAGTTAGGATGGCTAAAATCCAAAAGACTATGAACGATAAATGCTGGCGAGGCTGCGGAGAAAAAGGAACTCTCATACATTGTTGGTGGGACTGCAAAATGGTGCAGCCTCTATGGAAAATGGTATGGAGGTTCCTCAAACAATTGTAGATAGATCTACCATACGATCCAGCTATCCCACTGTTGGGAATATACCCAGAGGAATGGAAATCATCAAGTCGAAGGTATACCTGTTCCCCAATGTTCATCGCAGCAGTCTTTACAATAGCCAAGAGTTGGAACCAGCCCAAATGTCCATCACCAGATGAGTGGATACGGAAAATGTGGTACATCTACACAATGGAATACTACTCAGCTATAAAAACGAATGAAATACTGCCATTTGCAACAACATGGATGGACCTTGAGAGAATTATATTAAGTGAAACAAGTCAGGCACAGAAAGAGAAATACCACATGTTCTCACTTATTGGTGGGAGCTAAAAATTTATATATAATTTCACACACACACACACACACACACACACACACACACACCCCACACACACAAACCGGGGGGGGGGGAAGAAGATATAACAACCACAATTATTTGAAGTTGATACGACAAGCAAACAGAAAGGACATTGTTGGGGAGGAGGGGCGAGGGAGAAGGGAGGGAGGTTTTGGTGATGAGGAGCAATAATCAGCTACAATGTATATCGACAAAATAAAATTTAAAAAAAGAACTTAAATAGGAACATAGGTGTCTTTATTATTAATACAAAAGATATATGTATATATAAATTAAGAAAATGTAGAGAAAAAATTAATAGATGTTTATTATACATACATACGCAATTAACCTCACTATGCTTATTTTATCCAAATATTCCATTTTCCAACTGGTAATGACAGACAGTAATATCAAATGCTCTGGAAAAAAACCAGTCATTTGATGGCCATAATCAATGGATGTTTCAGATTTATATTCAAAGATCATATTTACTTTTTGAAATTCAGGATGATAGCCAATTCTTAGTTGCTGCTTGTATAGATAACCTCCTACTGTGACAGTTGCATTACAACTAAACTTCCTACCCTTGAAGTAAACCAGAGTTCTGTTCCCAGAAATGTGACCACAAATTGACTTACCCTAACCTTGTTGATTGTATTACTTAATTATGAGGCTTCTCTCATTAGCATTAGAAGAAGACTTGAAAGTTTTTGATGCGTGAATAATTATTTACTAAACATTGGCTTCAAAAGTTTTTCCTTTCGAATTAGTAATCTCATGATGAATATGTCATCAACATACCATGATAACTTATATTATCTTTCTCATGTTCTTAATCTGGACACCATTAAGCCTGTATGCAACCTAAATTCAAATTTCTTAACAATGATCCTATCATGTCTAATGGAAACTTTACCTGTACACTAATGAGATTTCTACTGGAAATCACACAATGTCATTTCAAGGGAAGAAGAATGAGATTTTTAGTATCTTGGCCTGTGAAAGTAAATATTTTTCAATATATATTTTACCATTTTTTATAGCTTCTTTTTTATAACCAACTAAGAAAGGGAGAGGTTAAAAGAATATCATGATACTTGTCCAATAAATAAACCCTAATAGTCACTAGAACAAAGAAAAATCATTAGAATATGTTCCCCTTAGAAAAATCACACAATAATCAGAAACATTACCTGACTAATTAGAATTTCAAAAGTTTTGAAATGCATTGAAATATGATCAAATTTTTCCTGAAACTGCTTTGTTTTTTCAGAACCAGCCCAATGTTCAATAAAAATTTTTATATTTTATATGCATTTTTCAAAAAGACTTATAAGATGTTTTAACAACATGTATTATGATACAATAAAACTAAAAATATTTAAAAGTAGTTTATCTGTGTCTATTCTTCTTGACTGAAACACACAACACAAACACAAACTCAAACATGCAGAAAAGGGAAAATAAAGATATTCATGAGCTATACCACTGCAAAGAATTGAAACCTCAGCGTAAAACTATCAAAATAATTCTACTTTATTTCAGAGAAGTTGGAAATTAACATCAGGATTTATACAATTTAAGTAAAGAAAAATATGTAGATTATTGCTATGTATTTTAAAAAATGACAGTACAACATCTTGACTCTATAGGGAATAGTGTAAGGACTAATATTCAAGTTCTGCCTTTGAGGAATTTGCAGTCTAGAAGGTATGAAAGAACATATGTAACAAACTGAAGAATGTGCAACATGACAAGGAACAACCTGGCTCTAAGGGGAGATAAATAATGTAGAAAAAACTCTGGTGAAACTCAGAACCCCCGCTGCCCCGAGAAATTGTGAGTGGTAATAAAACCCCAGAAATAACAAATGAATGGACATTTTCAAAAATAATCACTTAAAAGTTCTACATGGGAGTTGCAGTTAGTAGTGTTTTGCTCTTGACAAAAGTAACTTCCCTGAGGGAAATTCAGTAAAGAAAAAGTAGCTTTTCTGCCACACAGAAAGTACGGATCTGAAAGCACAGAACGTAAAATATTACAGCGATCTATAATCTCCCAAAAGGTGGGGTCTTGTCTGTGGGTTTAGAGTGACTGCGATACACTGAAAGTAAATTTCAAGAAGTGGATTGACATAGGCTTTTTTTTGGGGGGTGGGGAGATTTTATTAAATTCCTAAACTTTTACTTTGCCAGTTTCTATGACTCTTCAAATGAAATGAGACTTGACTTATGTAACTTACAGTTATATGAACAAGGTCTGTAAAAGAAATAAGAATAATTGATAAAAGGTGTAAGCATTGAACTCCAAATTATTTTTATTGAAACATTAATATATAATAAATTGTAATAATGCACATTATCTCATTCAATAAGGTTTGTTTGTTTTCACATTATTTGTAGTTGAGAATAAGGCCTTAAATGGTAAACTATCACATAAAATCAGGCCCAAAAAGTCCACAAAAATTTGAGTAACACGTAGGGATAAAACGCTATATTACTATTTCTAATGAAATCAACTTGTTGTTTTGTTTCCCTATTGATACAACCATGGAATGACTAAATTGACAGTTTATATTGTAAAAAGGCTTAACCATCATCAGACCTACTGCTTTTAAGAGAAATACATGTCCAAGAACCATCCAGTTACGTTCTTCTCTTCTAAGAAGCAAATACAAATAAAAAGGAACAAATCATGTTACATGAAAAGAACTTCACAGTAAATATTTACTGTTATCATGTTGTTCCTACAGTGTCTGGACTTTTTGCCTCTTTGGAATGAAAAATAACAAAACGTTTCCAGACACAGTTGGCAAATTCAGCAAAAAAAAAAAAAAAAAAAAAAAAGACTCTGCCAGATTGAGTTTTGTTAATGATTTCATTTGTTTTATCTCCTTCCTGAACTACAAGAAGCATAGAACACAAATTAATATACTTTAGGACACGTGAGCCATAGTATGTATAAACTGGCAAGTGCACTTGTGAATCTGTTGATATGCAAACAATTTAAACGTCAGAGAGATCGTACAAAATACAGACTATTGAGATTTGGCGTTACTTTTTGACAATATTTTTCTATATTTCAATCCAAACATAATTTTAAAAAAATGCCACTGTGAAGAGGACCAGACTGAAAAGGAGAAAGAAAAATCAGCACAGACAGAACTCTTCCTTCTCCTCCCATAATCACCCACTCAAATCCTGACAAAATACCTGTCGGAACGGATGAGATGAATGACTTCCTTTACACTGCTTAATCCATTCTGCACGTGATCAAGATAAAAATCCTCTTCATACAGCTTCTTGAAAGTTACTAGCTACCCATGAGTTCCCAAAAGGTGGGGTCTTGTCCGTGATCCAGAGTGCCATCGTTTTGAGTAACTATTGTGCCAGTCATGTTCAAAACTGAACTCCAGGGCAATTTGTTTAAATGGACTCTGATTTCCAGATCTATATACTCCCTTCTAGTGTAAAACAGTATTCTTTTTTCAAAATTACCTATTTAAAAAACACTTATCACTTTTAGATTGTACAGAGAACAAATTGTTTTCACACATCTTTCAACATGTAAGGTAGCTAGTTCTTTGAATGTTGGTACCATGTAATTATTATTATTATGTTTTCTTTGGAATGCTTGGTCATTTTCCAAATATGCCAAGTTTAATTTCTTTCCTTTTAGGTGAGTTGCAGTGTATTTTGAAATATTATACTCGAGCAGTTCCTACAATATTTTTTTCCTTCATATTTAAAAGAAAAAGGTAAAAACAAATTTAAAAATTACAACTTTATAATGGTTACATTCTTTTTTAATAAAGTATGTTTGGTCAACCTGATTGTAGCTTTAGAACAGAATTGATATAATCAGGAAATCCAGGGCAGACCATGTCTTTATTATCATAAATTGTATCAGTCCATTTTATGTGTAAGAATCCTTATCATGTGTATAATTAAGTATAATAAAGTAATTCACAGCTTGTTCTGTAAATGTATCAGATGACATTTTATTGTCCTCTCAAATTTGAAAGTCCTTTTACAGAATGTTTACTTTGCAGAATTTATCTTCTGTTGCTCAGATCTTTAAATTTTGAAAATAGATGATCGTTAGACTTTGAGTCTCTTTATAATTATTTAAAGGATATTTATTGGCCATGGTATTTTTTTCTCCAAGAAATATGGGCGGTTTGCTATTTTTTTGTTCATTCTGCTGGATAGATAGTATTAAAAAACAGTAGAAGTGTTTTAACATATTATAGATACTAAGCTTAGAATCTTGAGAACCACAATTATTTTTGACAGAAATGTGACACAAGTAAAGGCCAAAGAAGGCTATTTTTAAAATTTACTTCATAGAAGACATTTTTCCTTCTGACAAATACCAATTATTTAAAGACTTACAGCTAAAATTTGTTTCACAATTTAGCTTTTAGAAGCCTTTTTACTTTCTTGAATAATGGGTTTTAAAGTCTTTTTCTCTATATATATATGTTTATAAAACGTGTATAATAATACATTGCATAGCTGATGATCAATATTAATGTCAATATTATTGCTGCAGGCTTGCCTTCTGTTCCTGTCAATGGACTTTTAAAAATGAATCTCTTTTAACACATACATTCTCTTTGTGAAAAACACTTAAAAAAAAAAAAAAAAAAAGGTTTGGATCTACCCATCCAAACATGAGCTTCATGAGCTGCTAATCCATATCTTTGTCATACCTAAGACTCAAAAATATGTATTAAAATCCATTGCTCATTCAAAATTTCAAGAAACATTTTGCCAAATCAAAATCAGTCAATGCCAAGCAAACTATTGGTGACCACTTCTATTTCACTTCCCTTCATAATTTACATACGATCTGCACCCAATCCCTATATTTTAAATCATTTTATTAGTTTCATCTTTCTCATAAGCATTACACAATTACAAAACAGTTCTCTGTAAATATTTGACTGAAAGAATTTAATTTTCTTAAAATACATTTGAACTCTCCTAAATAAAATAGTAATTTCTTTAATGAGTTTGGAATCAATGAAAACTTGCTACATTTTAAAAAGAACATCATTTAACTAATCTATAAAGAAATTTTTATTTTAAAAAAAACATAGAGGACAGGATTTAAACAATACTGAAATCTGTTTGCCAATCATTTTTTTAAGTCCAGTCTTCCACTGATTTTCATGTCTACTATTAGCCATGGCTGAGTAGAATTCTGTTGCTGAATAGAATTAGGAAAGATATAAGACTTAGATGATTTATGATTTAGATGGAAAAGGGGGCTTTGATCTGAAAGATAAATATTAATAACAGTAGCTTAACATTCTTGCATGTTTACTTGGTAACCAGAATTATTGTAAATGCTTTTCACGTATTAACTCATTCAAACTTGTCAGTAACCTAATGAGGAAGGCACAGTTTTATGTACTTATTATTATTATTATTTAATTTAGAGAGCTGATGTACAAAGAAGTTAACTAAGTTGCTTCCAGTTAGAAGTAGTTGAGCTATGATAGGAATTCATATAGTTCTACTTCATTGCCCACACACTTATACTGAACCATAACGTCTATGGTGAAGAAATTTGGTTTAATATTTTATGAAATTAGTAAAACTAATTTCTTAAGACAGGAAAGAGCTAATCGTAGGAAGCCAAGCACTTGCTTACATTGTGAAAAGACTGGAATAAAATGAAAAGTGAAAAAAAAAAATAAGAAATGAGAGTATATCATTTCCGGACCAAGACTGTAGATTGAGTATATGTCTACCTTCTCTGCCTTCCCAAGCTCATTTAAATGTAAATAAACACAAGCTGAGTAGAGTAAAACTATCACAAAAAAGGAGTTCACCCATTCAAACTTCTGACAAAATTTTCAGTACAAATGATTGGTGAGCTACAGTAGAGAAGGACATAGGCAAAAACATTACAAAATTTGGAGTTTTCTACCAGATGGGATGGTGTAGGGATTTCAAATTCAGAGTCACAATCTTCACAAAACAAGAATGAAATATAGAAAAACATTATATATTTTACCTGGTTACTTGGTTACTTGGTCCTAACTATATTCCTCTTATAAAGAACACTTGTCAGTGGAGATATTTACTTTCATACCTAAAATTGAGAGTGAGTGTGTTGACATCAACAAAGAATATGCATAATTTTTCATTGACTAACTGAAGCCTTAGTGTCAGGACTGGCAGAGTACGTTAAAGTCCTCCTTTTTCTGTAATCTGTGATAAGTAGTTCAGTTTGCCTGCCAACATTTTGACTACTAATTCTAAAATTAGAAGCGTCAGTGCACATGCTAACAAACTAAAAATCGTAACTAGAAAATATTTACCTTTGACAAGTAAATCTTATGCAAGTTTCTTACAGTAATTTAATCAATATTTTATTCATAAATATAATAAAAATAGAAAACTAGAGGTCACCATATATAGAGAGGGAAAATTCACAGGAGGGAAGCATCACACTAAAAATAAATTACACCAGAGCAAAGAGATAATTCAAGAAACACAAAGCATTTTAAAATACCCTAATCAGCAACTTTGGGGAGGTATAAGAAATATTGCTTTATTAAATCAATTTAGGCTGCTATATAAAAATTAAATTCAGAGTACTCTAAAGAAACTTTAGAATTTTAAATGGAAATGAAAAATACATTAGAAGACTCTTAAGGTAAAAAAACAAGAAAATTTGTAGAATGTTAAGCATAATGTCAAAAATAAGAGAAATGAGTTTTAATAAGCATAGAAATTGTATTTGAAAGATGTAAGTAAGAGCAGGAAAAAAGGGTGAATACTGTACAAATAAATAAATGTTAGAAAAAATCACAGAGTGGAAGGGCAGGAATCTTAAAATCTAAAAGTTTTACAGCAACTGCTAGTTTTTAATTTTCATAACATTCTGTTTTTAAAATATTCACTGAAATTATTAATTCTTACATTAAAAGTTATATTGCAACATCTGTAGAAAGTTTCATAAAATGTAATCAAAACAATGGACAACGATATTTTAAATGTCAGGAATCATAACATTCATTGAATTAGATTTCTCTTTGAACCAAAGTAGTACTGATTAAAGTATATTAATATACAAAGAAATGTTAAAGTTTATTTTTATATTTTTGTGTTTTTATATAATAAATCTTATTCTAAATCATATATTTGGCATATTGAATTTTTCACTGTTCATACTTGAAGTGAATTAAAATATACCTTTTAAAGAAAAGGTTGAGTTCTGGCATTATAAAATTTTTTTTCAATGTTTCTCAGTAATATTAAGTAATTGACTGAGTCAACAAGGTAGATGGTAGGTATGAAAGGGCATACATAAATACAGGGATGTTTCTGTATGAAAGAACAAAAAAAAGTCAAGTTTCTGCTCTCAACAAATGACATCAACAAATTATTTCCAACATGAAATACATTTTCTGATCTCTTTAAGGTAACTTGATTTGTTAGAAACATTCTATGTTCTTGTGATGTCTGTTAATTAATAGACCTCCTAAGAGCACCAAAGACATATATTTGTGCTTCTCATCGAAAAGCATGACTAGCCAGTTTACTTCACATGGGGTCAATAATAAACCAAATTGAAAGAAAGGCAGTCTTTCTCTGTCCCATCTTCACATTGTTACTCATGCATAGTTTATGTCTCTGTCTTACTGCTAGTCATAGCCCTGGAATATTTTTTATGTGTAAATACAAACAATGTACCAAGCGTAGACACTCAAGTCCAAAGAGAAACTTTTTATTCAGTAAAACTTACCTAAAAGCCACTTGTGGTTTACAAATGAGTCCTTGTAGAAAATAAGATTTCATTAGTTAGGAAGAAAAATTGGCAAATGGCAGTACTCTGAAACCATTTGGGCAATGGCTATATCAGTAATGCATTATTTGTTTTATGGGAAGTGGTCCAAAAATATAGACGTAAAAGGCATAGTCGTTTATGATTCTTTTTCCTTTAGCAAGGCAGACTAAGTATCTTTCAACATATTTCAGTCCTTTGGCATTTTAAAATTTATGTACCGAGCACATTTCAGCTCAAAAGCAATATCTACTTTCATTCTTACTTTGTTATAATATTGAGAGATAAAGCAAAATATTTATTACAAGACTGTCTATTCATATTTTCTGTATAGCATATGAAGTATATAACTTACTTAAAACTCAGACTGCATAGAGACAATTAGGGGAAAATGTCCAAGTGTATTTATGCGTAATTAATGCACATATTCATAGAGTAAAGCAACAAAATTATTCAGCAGCCAATCCAGGTTCTAAAATTTTTGCATTTTTCACTTGTGTGGCGGAAGAAACAAGGGAAAGAAAATTGATTTAATATGCTGAACTCTTTGCCATGAAACTTTAACAAGAAAATTTAGCTAATTACATTTCAAACATATAAATGAGGTATGTATAAAGGTGGGCATTCATTTATTTATTAAACGAATGTGTATAGAACATATACTTTATGCCAGGCATTGTTCTAGGCAAAACAGACAAAAATCTCCAGCATTGTGGAGCTTACCTTCTAACCGAGACTGGTGGATCATACGGTTTAATAGAAGATGATAAATGTTTGGGGAAAGAGAAACCAGAGAAGGGGAAAAGGGACACAGGTGGAAGCTGAGATGTGTGGGAAGAGTTCAGTGTTGCAGATATTTGAAAAAGACCTAAAAAAGATCTTTAACAATTCTAAAAAGAATCAATACTCTTGATCCAGCTCTCCTCAAGGATGCTTTCTTCATCTTCTTCAGATATTTCCACAAATGTCACTTTCTTGGTATTCTTTTCCAATTTTTGTCTTCCTTTCAATCTTTGTTCAAATTTTACCTTCTCAATTATTCCCTTATTTAAAATTATAATTTTCCACTCCTGGTTTTAACTCTACCCTCCCCATACCTTTTTTTGAGTTTTTCTCCATTTTTCACCATCTGATGAACTATGTATTTTACTTCCTAATTAGTTTATGTCTGTATTCCCCAACTAGAATATAAATTCCATCAAGGCAGAAGTTCTTGTCTATCTCTCTCTTCCCCACCCCACTGCTGTAGCTCTACCCTTTAAGTCGCACTTAGACTTCACGGGCGCTCAACAAATACTTATGGAGTGAGTAGCTTACTTCATCAAGCTGGCATCCTTAACACATCGATTCCCTTCACTTTTTCTTTCCTAGTTTGAGTTAGAGTTTCTTAAACTTATTTCATGTTTTGTTGTTCGCTTTCAGCACCAAAGTATTGACTATAGTTACTAGATAGATTTCATCATAGTAAATCAATATTTAACAATATAATATTAAGGTCAAAAACATGTGACAGCATAAACTGGTGGGGAATGGAGGCTTTAATGATAGTGACAAAAACTTTTCTTCGTGTAAAATTAAGTATTAAAAATATTAAACTCAGTATAAAATAGTAGAAGAAAATAAAGTATTATTTTACATACTGGATTCAGATATTCAGGTCTAACTATCTGAGAGCCTTATCGGAGTGACTAAAGAATTTTTTTCCCTTGACCACTTCTTTTAGGACATGAGGATATCCTCTCTCCAGAACCAAAGGCTTCATTCCCATGGGCAATTTCAGTGCTGGTGGGAGCCATCACTCAACTGAGTCCCTCTCAAGGATCTGCACTGAAGAGAGCTGCCACGTTCAAGGTCACAGTCCTTTTTTGGATGGCACAAATGCTTATGGTGCAGTTTTATTGTTTTTTTTAAATAACAAATCTCTATCAACTGATTTTAAAAACAGTTTTATTTCCTTCCAATAGCCACTGATAAATGTTCTCTCTCTGTTGTCCTGATTCTGTAATAATAGAATAACTCAACCCCTATGATATATTAATTGATAACAGATATTGAATATTTAGTTTGAAATTAGTGTCATCTTCAGTGATGACTCTTCCTATTTAAATGGATATCCATGGCATTTTCTTTCTTTCTTTATTTCTTTCTTTTTTATTTATTGTTAGTTTCTTCACAAGACTGTGGGTTCCACAAGGGCAGGGCTTTGTTTCGTATAACATGCTGTGTCTAATGCCAAGTAAGATGCTTAATCAATAGTAGGTATCTAACAAATAATAAATTAATAAATTAATATTCATGATAGATGCATAGAATTGGAAAAGAAATTTACTGTTAATCTATTTCAACCACTGTTTATTTTTTTAAATTTATTTATATTTATTTTTGTTGGGTACAGTGCATTGTTTCAGGACATGTATACACTGCACAATGATTCACTTAGAGTAGGTAGCACAGTTTTGTACCTCTTAGTCAACCACTTCTCCTCCTCTCCTCACCCCCAGTCCTTTCTCCTGGCCTCTGGTAACTATACATTATTCTATGAGAACTACTTTTTTTTTTTTTTTCAGATACCACATATGAGTGAGACCATGTGCTATTTGTCTTTTGTGCCTGACTTACTTCACTTAACATGATGGTTTCCAGTTCTGTCCATATTGCTGCAGCACGTAATTAAGCTAAAATCCTTGACACATCCATTTCCTTCACTTTTTATATCAACTATTACATTTTGTTTATTTTTCCTCCTAAATATCTCTTTAATCTGCACACATATCTCACTTCTTCTGGCATCGAGACATCATTCTCTCTCATTTCCACTACAACTCCCTCCGTTACCGTCAGCTGCCTCTACACTACCCTTTTCAAGGCCATTCTGTTTAATTTAGCAGGAATGAACATGTTGAAATACATATCCGATTAACTCATTTCCATTTCAATAATTGCTTAATAAAGTTCTGTGGTTCTTAAAGTCCCAAATGTAGCCTAACATAGGTATGTCAACATCTCCAGCCTCAATTTTGGCCACTTTTCACTATTTCCTGATACCAAGATCATACTGCCATTTTTCAGTTGACTAAATTCACAATGTATTTCTTTTCTCTGGAGTTTTGTACATAACAAACCCACTCCTACAATATCTTCTGCCCACTACCCCTCATCAATTGTCTGCTTTGGGGTCAATCCACTTCCTCAGGAAAGCTTTCTCTAACTCCTGGAACATTGGTTTGTAACATTACACAAATCCCTAAACGTTTTATTCACAGCCGTTACTTCAGCTTGTAAATGTACATCCGAGAGGTTGTTTTATTAATTTCTGTCCCCTCTACTGTGTAGTATGCTGGAAAAAACAGTGCATTCACCGTTTTGTCTCTGGCACCTACACCAAAATAGATGCTCAAAAATAAAACTTAGAAAAACAAAAAACAGGAGAAAAAGACTAATTATCATGATTATTCCCAGATAGGATGACTGATAATAAAGATAAAATGTGGTCTAATAATGGCTGGCAGACTTGAGAATGAATATCCTGTTGAGTCCACCTCTTTTGATGTTGATTCATAGTATAGATTTAGGTAGGATAACTGAATAATACTTGAATAGTAAGACAATTCAAAATAAACCAGTAAATAAAGTTTGTGAAACTTATGTGAGTGTAAACACGAAGAATATATAAATCCAATTGAGCACTTAGGTATTTCTGTTACGTTTTTTCCTTTTTTCGTTATGCTTGACATTTTTGAAGCTGAGTTTTGTTACAGTCCATTAGCCTATTGCTAGGTGCTAGTATGATGAGATTGCACTGAGATGCGTAACATAACATTTTTAGCATGAGCAATTGAAATTACAAGGTTGCACAGAAAACATGTTGTGGAAATTGTTTCGGCTTGGCCTTGATGCTGAGTTCGTGAGCAGGTAGCTTGTTGTGAGGGACTGAGATAAAATTGGTGTCCAATCATTGGAGGAAGTTGTAATGATGTATGAAATGAAAAATCCCTGAGCACCCAGTGCAGAGAGACTACAAACCCTCCTGTGCAATCACTGCTGTGCTATTTTCTCTAAAATTTTCAACTTTGGAGAATGGAAAGTCCAGGACAGAGCCAAAACATGAAGTTTATCTGAAAAAGGGAAAGGGTTGATTTTTGGAGATTTAAAAATTGAAGAACTAGACATCTTATGATAAAAAGATTTATTTTTTAACGCAAATGTGTCCACACTTAGACAAATAACTCCAGTATTAACACAACACCACACACGTGTGTGCGCACGGTGAGAGCACACACACACATCATAGAAAACAGCCTGTCAAACAAAAACATTTTGAATCTTGTATGTTAAACCTCAATTCCATTAAATATATTTAGACACCTTTATGTTGTTTTCTTTCTGATGCTTTAGAGGAGCATATGATAAGAGGTGTTATTCATTCACTGAGCCATTCATTAAGCAATTATTTATTGAAAATTTCTACATGTTATGCACAGGACTCAGCATTGCAGATACAATTAAGCAAAACAGCAAACACTTCTGCTTTACTGGAATTTGCATTCTAATTCAGACAAGGAGAACAAATAAGAAAGTGTGTGACATGTCTGCATCAGGATTATGGAGAATAATAAAGAGGAGAGGGGAATGGAAAGAGTGGAGGTTTCTATTATAAATAAATTGCCCAAAGAAGCTCTCACTGAGAAGCCCTTTGTGAAAAGTCCTGAAGGAAGCAAGGGAGCAAGCCACTCCACTCCTGGGGGAAAGGAAATTTCAAGCACAGGGGGAAGTAAGGAAAATAGTTGGGAGAGTCCCTCAAATATTTGAGAAACACCAATGATATCAGCATGGGTATGCAAATTGCATTAGAGAGAAATATGAAGAGGAGGCCAGAGAGTTAACGAGAGGGGGCAGCTCATGCAGATACGTGCAGGCTGTTGTAAACGCTTTGCTTTATTCTGAAGTAGAATGGCATTGGACACTTTAGAGCCAGGCAGTGACACGGTCATGAATATTTGAAGAGTATCACTCTGGCTGCTTTATGGAAGGATGTAGACCATAAGGAATTACTGCAGTCATTCAGGGGAGATGAAATGATATAGCCTATGCTAGTAGGTGGCAGTAGAAATAAAGAGATTGGAAAACTTAATATGATAGAAAGAGAAAAATAAACCTAAACCACTTCAAATGAGTAACATAACCACATGAAGGAGAAAAAGGAAAAGAAAAAAACATCAATCCCGAAAACTTATTTATTTATTTATTGACTGGTAAGGGGATCACGACGCTTGGCTCAGTGTGGTCTGCACCAGGCTCAGGCAGTGAGTGCACCGGCCATCCCTATACAGGATCTGAACCCGTGGCCTCGGCAATACCAGCGCTGCACTCTCCCGAGTGGGCCACAGGGCCGGCCCTAATCCAGATAACATTTAAACACAGGATATTTATAACATATCCTCAAACTGATGACCCCCCAAAAAACACTTTAAACAATCATGAGACTCGAGTAACTAGGTTTAGTGGGGGGAGGGGGAAGGGGAGACTTGTCTTTTTTTTTTCCCCTGCATTCTGAGTACATAGTCTGTGTATTCTAAGACTGATGTAATAAGAAAATGTATCGAAGATAATATAATAGGAGCCAGTTTTCTCATTTTTGGATAAGGGTGTTAGAAAAGGGGGAGGGGAGGTCTAAAATAAACCCTATGACATTTGAGTGGAATTGTATGTATCAGCATAAACTCAAATAATAGATATAGAAATAAATACATATAGAAACATACACACAGGTATTTCCTGTTATTTTTCTCCCCTCTGAGAGAGGATAGAAACAATGAAACTTGGTAGCAGTCAGCACGGCTGGTGCCCAGATGGTGATATTTAAATATTACTTGTCACTAAAACCAGGAATTGTGAAGAAATGATTCCAGGGCTGGGAAATGAAAAGAAAGTGTTGAAGAACTGACAGGAACCTGTCAAAAGGACACAGGAGCTGGTATGAAGGGGCTTGTACTGACCAAAGCAATTTGAACATCAGAGTAAATCATGAGAGCAATACATTATAATCCATAGAATACATGAGGAAAGTATTAGTCAATAATAACACGAATATAAACTTAATTAATTATTTAATGAGGGAAAAGGCAAAGGCATTTCTTTACGGTAGACTTCCAACTAATTAACCAATAAATGTAGAAGGAAGGACGTAGTTAATTAATTACCATTTGGCAACCATCAGAGTTATAATTGATTCTATCAGGAATCAATGGAAGCTAAAAATAGTAAGTGAAAGTTTGATGAGGAACAGGTTGTTCGCATAGTCTCAGAGTAACTCTCCACCAATTACCCAGTAATTGCAAATGGGAAATAGTAACTTTACAGTGAACAAACCTTGTAGGCAGCATCTTAAACCGGTGATAAAAATCAAAGTCACCAATAATGAGACAAACTGACATTATATATCACTTTATATTACACATTGGTACATATACAATATCACTTGTATAGAACTTGTGGCAGAAATGGATAACCTGAATCCAAATGAAAAAATATTGAGGGAAATTCCACAAAATGACAACCCTATACCCTTGAAGGTCAAGACTGTAAAAGACAAAGACAGACTAAGTAAGTAATCTGGATTATAGGGGACTAAATAACCTGGTGTGAAAATGCAATGCTATATTTCTTGATTTTTAAGAATTACACTGTGTTTATGTCCAAAAAAAAGTCATTGTCCTTACAAAATATACACTGATGTATTTGGGATAAAAGGCATAATTCTGCAACCTCCTCTCAAATTGTTAATGGTTAATAAAAATAAACAACTGCAGAGAGAATGTGAATAAAACGAATACAACAAATTTAAATGCTTAAATCTGTGAAAAAGTGTTTATAAAAGTTCTATCTACTATTTTTGCATCTTTTTCTGAAGTTTGAAATTAAATCAAAATAAATTATGTGAACTTTATTAAACATTTTTATTGTTTTTAGAAGTAATAACATCTTTGCAATATTGATTTTTTTAATGAACAGTCTTTACATAATAGGGTATATAATTGTACTATCTGAATTCAATAAAAAAGTATGTCCTATTTTCTATTTTTCATTTCTTCCTAATATATTAGCAAACACTTCCATAGGAATTTATCAAAGGGAAAATAAAATAAACTCATCCTACTGGAGATCTTAATTATAAAATATCTAATATTTATTTTGACCACGAATTTACAAAATCTACATTTTTAAGAAATGGGAAATGTAGGTAATCAAGAATCAAATTTCATGTATGTTTACAGATTATTGTTATAGTTTTTCTCTGTACAAAAAAGAGGTTTTGCTAAATATTTTAGTTTTGATATTTAGTATATTTGGTTATAAAATGTACATAAATTTAAGTGAGCTTTTTAAAATTGTTAGCACTAATTGAACATGCAAACTTTTTTGGTTCACAAACATTATAAATTATTATTATTTTATGCAAGATAAAGCAATTGTGCTGATAATTATTAAGTCCTCTGCTTCTTTGAATGGGTCTTGGGATTACATAAGTCAATGGTAAGGTTTCTTTTGAAACAGTCATGGAAGACATGGAACAGAGGTCAATAGCTCTTGTTCTCATAGAAAAGAACAGGGTGAAAAATCACACTAAAATGCTGAGACTTGGTCCAGAAATTAGATTGCTGGGGTTAACACACTCTCCCTTTTAAATGATAACCCTGAAGTCCAAACTGTATGTGTGACAAATATGCTTGAGTTTTTGAGAAATATTTTCTTCCCTGAAAAAAATATGGAAAAAAGAAAGCTCTTAAAAACCCCTAAACCTTCTTTACTGCTTAGGTTTCCTTTGTTTTTGAATGTTGTTGAAAGCTGCTGCAGGCATCTGGGGTCCCTGAATGGAAAGACAAGAGAATCATGGAAATGCTGATTTAACATCCAATGCCTTTGAACTACTGTAGAACCACCTCCAGATCCTGATGTGATATGACTAAGCCATCATTAGCCAGACATTCTCCTACTAAAATCTAAACACAACCTATATCATATATATTTTTAACAGCAAAGGTGACAGAGATCCAAAGCAGTGAAATCACAGTCAAATGGGTTCACTAGCAAGGCAGCTACCTTCAGCCACATCCGTCCCAACAGACCATAAAAATACTGTTGGCTGTCACTGGGAAAAAAAAAAATATGAGTAAGTGGGGTATCAGGAAATTGATACATCTCCTATTTAAAAAGTTGGTTTCATTTTTGGTTTTTTTTGTTTTTCGTACACTCAGTGAGTATTATTTTGATTTTAAATGTTTAAGTGCCTGGAGTCGAGGATCCAAGTCCATTAATATAAGTGGATAGATTAAATAACACACTGTTTTTAATTAATTGCTCTAGCCATATTATGAGACATCTGTCACAGGAATTTAACCCATTCTCAGTTGTTGGGACTACCCAATATTGTTATGGGGAAGAGGAAGGGCAAATCTAAGCAAAAACATAAAGTAATATAGATATTTTATTGAGTGTAGTACTATTGCAGCAAGATATAACATTAGGCTTTTAAATAGCTATTTTCTCATTTAATACTTGATTCACTTTTAATAAAGACAGTTCTCCCATCTACAGATGGGAGAAATCAAGGACTAGAGAGATGTAAATTTCTCTAGTCACATAACTAACAAGCACTGGAATCAGGGCCAGAAACTTGTTCTCCACAATATTGAAAAGTTTGTACTTTTAATTGTCATGCTACTAGCAATTTGTATTATGTTTTTTTTTTTTTTCTGAAACCTAGAAAGTCCACACAAAATATCTTCCTTGACTCTATGCTGCAGGATTGTCAATTTGAAGAATGTCTTTTCTTTTTTTTTTTTTTTTTTTGGTAGAACTTAATGAGCTTTATTTTATTTTTTATTAGCATATTCATCTAACAGCATCTTTGAGCTGGTGTGTTAAATAAGCCTGCTTAAAGTTTTCAGAAGTATAATTCTCAGTTATTTTTAGACTTAATATCTGTGATTCAATAATAAAACCAGTTTATTAAGGCTACCATTTCTTGATATTCTGTGGAAGAAACAGACAGATGATACTTACACTGCTAAATGATTTTGTCTCCAGGCCTAAAATAATAAGAACATGTAGAGAAAAAAACAAGGAAACAGGTCAGAAGACGGGAAGTTGTCTGTAGATGAAAACAAACAACTCAAAATCGGGCAAAGATGAGTTTCAGAAAATGTAAACCAATAGATGATATGTTAATAAATGTTATTACTGTTACAAAGGGTTATTTATGAGATTATATTCATTTAAGCAAAGAAGCAGCTGAGCTTTTAGGGGTAGCACAGATTCAATAAATTTGCTAGAGCTATACTGTTAGCTTAGAATAATGCATGTATATAATATTTCATGATTTTATAAAAACATTTTGCAGAAGTTGTCAAGGTATAAGAAGCTAGAGTAGATTAAATAGCTTCAATGGTGCTGAGGAAACATTCCATGAACTATCTCTAGAGAGTCTGACATCACCTGATTTTGGATCTAAGAGTTTCAAAATATAAAGCAAGTATAGAATTCTAAGAGAAAGAGATACATCAACATGTTGAATGAACTGAGACAAACAGTTAAAAGTTTTAATAAAAGCTTGTGTTATTTAAAGATTTAAGATTTGGGGGAAAAATAGCTAGTCTGGAATTGTAGTGTTTAAAAACAGCAGCAGCAAAAATAATAATAATAATTTATATAATGTAGATAAAATTTAAGTCATTTAAAGACAGAAGATTGGTGACACTGATTTAATGCAATTTGTGTGAAAGAGGCAAAGGGGTTTCAAGTAAATATAATTCAAAGTGCATCAGCATCATAAATTTTCACTACTTTTAATCCAAATGACATTGCTCTTACAGGTCAATTTTTCCCTTTTAATTCTCAAATTAGTGGGTCTAATCCTTCCCTGTATTATCCCAGGTAAGTGTGGGCCACATGAGATGTTTTGTATGAGAGGTCAAAGAGAGGCAGGACGTATGTTCTTTTTATCCTTAGGTCATTGCAGACCAGCAAGTGCTGATGCAGGTCACGTATGTTGCCACTTATCTGTGAATCAACAGCTGGATCTAAGGCTTCTTGACCTCCTGCCAGATGTCCTGTCAACTTCTGCAAACGTGTGTGTTTGGCTCTGCAGTGAAGGGTACCGTTGTCTCCTTCAAGTCACTTATATCACAGACGTTGGATACTCAAAGCCTGTAAAACATCAACATGAGTCCAGTCCAACCTTGTCGGTTCCAGCTTGTTCTCTCAGGTCTCAATTAATATCTACCATCTCCCAGTTAGCCTCTATCTTTCCTTCCTGACTGCCTGCTCTGCTGACTGTAAGCTCCAGCATCATAAGGAGAAAAAGCATATTTATATATACAGTTTCCCTGAATTAACCAGCTTCCATATTGCATAAAAGCTCTTCAATATACATTTCTCATATTTTATATTCTATTACATTTTAGGATTATATTCAGGAAGAATTCTAGTTATAAAAATACATGCTCTTTGTTTCTTCCCATTCTACTATTAAGAATACTTGCATACTTTATTCTTTGTTTCTTTTCCATAAACTCAAATTGCTTTTTTAAAAAATAGAAGCTTGATTTTGGTTCATGGTTGCAGCATTCTCAGTTATCCTTCTGAGCCTATTAATTATGCCTCTATAAATTATTTTTCTTCTAATAATATTCTGTCTTTTCCCCACCATGCTGAATTTTTTTATGGAGAATTTGGTGCTACTTATTCCTTGTGATTGCTTACTCATTGTGATTGTTTTCCCTAAATAGTTTATGATTTGTTGTTTTGCATTTGAAATTGAAATTGTATGTACTTTTCTCATATGCCTAACTGAAGATGACTGCTTCCATCTCAAAGGGAGGGAGGGATGAGTTCTGGGCAAAGGACATAGTTGTCCTGTTTCCCTTGGTTTCTGCAGTGTCTGCCCTTCATCTCAGCCATGGGTTCTCAATCACTGCTCCAGCCTGTGGGTAAATGTTTCTGCTACTTGATGTTCTTCAAGGACTGGCAACATTGTGGGGGGTGATTCACTCAGTTACCCCAAATTACCTCCTTATTGTACCCTTCTTATATTTACTACAGACCCTGCACCTGATCTTTCTCTCATTTATTTGTGTCTTTTCTGTGTTTCTCCAGTGCCTCATGCATAGCAGATGCATAGTAAATGTTCACAGAATTGAACTGGAAGTGTCCAGAAGATCCTGGCTGAGCAAACAATGAAGACATTTTTGAAGGGGGTTCTATTTGGGGAAAAGATTAAAGTGACTGATTCCTCGGTGTCCTTTCAATGTTTAAAGTTTATGATTTGACATTGGTGAAAGAAATTAAGGAAAACACAGATAAATGGAAATATATCTCATGTTCATGAGCTGAAAGAATTAATATTATTGAAATGTCCATATTACACAAAGCAATCTACAGATGCAATGCAATCCCTATCAATATCGTAGAAATAGAAGAAACAGTCTTAAAATTTGTATGGAACCACAAAAGACCCTATATTACCAAAGAAACCCTTAAAAAGAACAAAGTTGAGAGCATCATCCAACCTGATTGCAAATTGTACTATAAATCTATAATAACCAAGACAGTATGGTACTGAAATAAAAACAGACAAATTGACCAATGGAACAGAATAAACCCATGCATCTACAGCCAGCTGAGTTTTGACAAAGCTGCTGAAAATATGCAATGGGAAAAGGACAGTCTCTTCAATAAATGGTTCTGGGAAAACAGGAAATCAACATGCAGAAGATTGAAAGTAAATGCCTGTATTAACCAGTTTCCACATCGCAAAATATAGAAAATCATACTTATCGCAAAAATCATACATGAAATGGATTAAAGACCTAAATTTAAGACCAGAAAACTATGACACTACTAGAAAACATAGGGGAAATGCTGCACAAAATGGAAGTCAGCAGCACTTTTTTGAGTGAGACTACAAAGACACAGGCAACTAAAGTGAAAATTGACAAATGAGGCTACATCAAACTAAAAAGCTTCTGCACAGTAAGGGTCACTATCAACGAGGTGAAGAGAGAACCTACAGAATGGAAGAAAGTGTTTGCCAACTACATATTAGAAGAAGGGCAAATATCTAGAATATATAAACAACAGCAAAAAAAAAAAAAAATCCAAATAACCCAAATAAAAAATGGGCAATAAACCTGAATAGACATTGCGTAAAAGAGGCATACAAACTGCATATAGGCACATGAAAAAATGTTCAACATCACTAATAATCAGGGAAATGCAAATTAAAACCACAATGAAATGTCACCTCACCTCAGAATGTCTACTATCATTTTAGAGAGGATGTGGAGAAAAGGGAACTCTCCTACATTGTTGGTAGGAATGTAAATTCATGTGTTGGAGCAATACACTGTACCCCACAAATATGTACAAATAAACATGTCAAAGACTATGATTTGATCCACTATGCATTTTATCTGTATTGCTTGCAACTGTCAAAGTAACATCCCCCTTCTTGCTTTGTCTCTTAAAACCTCATTGACTATTAAATTAAAAAAAAATAAAAGAAGAGCATAAATAAAGAAATGTGCCTCCAGAACTTTTCATTATTAATCTTCTATGACTAAATTGAAAATCTTCCACTGTACCCCAAGGGGGTGATTAATTTAGCAGACTAGGAGTTTTCTTTAAAAATAAATGAAATGTCTGACATGAAGTCTATTTATCAGTTATTATGGTACTAAAATACTCTAATCATTGTGGGGCCTAAATTAAGACTTCACAGCCTAAATGTCACTTCATTTTGCTTCTTTTGATTTGGTGATGTTTTATGGGTTTATTATCTGTGAATGTGTATGCATGTGTATGTGTGAGTGGCACATATTCTCACTGATCTTTGAAGAAAAATAATGCAGCAAGAAAGCTTTCTGACACAAGCTGTGCCCTCTATTTCTCCATGTTTTAGGAGAGATGAGAAATATACACAGAATCTTATCATTCCTGAATTAGCTGGTCATTCTTAAAAATTCACATATGATTATGAAATATATTATATTCTACAGGTATTAAGCAACCCAAAAAACCACTTATTAGAATTTATAATTTAAGGTTTTGTTTTAATATAAGATTGATTCTGCTAGACCCAAATATTAAAATAAAACATATTGTCATTAACTTTAATATTATATCTAGTTTAGAATTGAGCAACATAGAAAAAGGAAAAAAATCAATATAGTTTTATAGATATACTCATTCAGTGAGTACAGCTCTATTTGATTATTTTGAGCCTGTAGAATATGCTAAAGATTTCAAGTGCATTTAATGAATGCATAAAATCAGTGGCATAATCTAATCATAAAGTTGATTTTTCCATCAGTGAAAATACTTGCCATATTTTAACCTCTCTGTTTCTGAATAATTTTTCTACCCATTTCCTCCTATTTGGAAAATTAAATAAAATAGTATTTCCTTGTTCTCTCTCTCTCTCTCTCTCTCTCCCCCTCTCTCCCTCCCTCCCTCTCTCTCTCCTTCCTTCCCTCCCTCTCTCTCCCTATCTACCTATTTCTTCCCCTTCTCTCAGTAGGGAATCAGACCAGTCTTTTTTATTGACTCCTAAGCAACCTTTAAAACAAGACCCAATGAAGAGTGTTTGACTGGGTTTCTCTTTCTTGATATTATTTCTAGGTAATTTTTAAAGATTCAAAAGGCTTAGACCTGGGGCGAGACAGGTTACATTTGGAAGAATACTATCCAGTTCTTCACCCTTTCTTTCTACCCTGATTCATAGATACAAAAATCATTCTATATTTTGTGCTGGAAGAAGCAAGAAAATAATGTGACCCCAGAATAGAAATAAGATCAGCAGGAAAAAACACTTAACTCATTTCCCATTCATTAGAGACCCTATTCCATTTCTTACTGAATCTAATTTCAAAATCTCAAATCATTAAAATATCCAAATGAAAGATAAATTAGTATACCCAGGCATATCATGGTATGAAAGATAAAATGTCCCAACTCTGAAAATTGCCAAAAGGGAACTAAACAGAATGAACATTTGATCTCCCACCAAACCAGAGCAGAGATGGAAATTGCCTTTGATTCTCTTCTCACCCCCACACAATAAAAATCATTTGAGGTGTGTCTAAAGTAACAATAATTACAATAATATAACAACAATTAGCATTCACTGATGTCTCGCTATACTGTATTAGGCACAATGAAATTTACCTTCTACGTATTTTATTATTCAAATTTTACAAATACCCTATGAAGTAGCTAGTAGCATTGTTCTCTTTATAATTTTATTGCTCTTGATAAGTAAGTTATCCAAGATCAGATAACTAGTAAGTGGAAGAGTTTGGACTCCTATAGCCAAAATCCAAGCTCTTAATTGCTACTAAAAAGTACATGCTCTGAGTAGTAGCAACTGCTAATTGGCTTACACGTAGACTTCTCTCAAATATCTGTTCAAATTGAACTACTGATCTGAGATTGCTCCACGACGCCAAAGCTGTAGGCCAAATTCCAGGTATCAGAAAACAGACATCTGCCTTGTTTGTTTTCCCCATTCATTTGATATTTAGAGATGTCTCCAGATTAATGCAGCAAGAGTAGTAAGAACACAGACTTCAGAGATCTAAATACCAGATGCTGAGTCATGCCTATGCCACAAACTAGCTATGTGAGTCACTTATCTGCCTTTGAGTTTCAGATTCTTTATTTATAAAATAAGGACATAAGATAATTGACTTCTAGGTTGATCTGTAAATACATAAGATAATGAATGTAGGATGTCTAGTGCTGTGATTGACACAGATTATGCAATCAAAAGTGGTACAAACATTGCTCAGTTTCCCCCTTTGCTAAGTGATTAGAATATTAGCGGCTTCCTTTGCTCTGCTTCTCTAAACTCTGATTCTAGCCAGAATTCTAAACTAGCTGCTCTTTACATGTGTTTTCTCATTTAATCTTCACAAGAGGTTGGGCACCAGCTTGGATCAGGAGGAAGTTGAGTCTTAGAGCATTTACATGATTAAATTGAAATTAAGGGCCCTGTAATTTATATCTTGTCTGTTCAGATTGTACTTCATGTTGCCTTCTTGTACCTAATACCTTACAGCATTCCCCTCAAAAATATCCATCAGCATTTCAAGTCCCTCCTAGCTCAAAAGCTCCCTCGATAGTTGCTGATAGAAGTTTAAAAACTGCAAACCCAGACACTGAGCATCCTAAAAGCTATCCTGGTTCTTGGCTTCAGTTTCAACTTCACTTCTCTTCCCTACAGAAAGGTGGAAAAGCCTTCAGTGGCCCAAGACAGGCCATTCATCCTTAATTTGGCATGTATTAGATTTACATTTAGTCCTTGCCTTTGTATAACTTGTTCAGGACAAGACGTTTGTCTTTTTTTCTTTTCTATTTTGGAACAAGATGTTTGTCTTTTTTTCTTTTCTGCCTATTTTTTCTTTCCTTAATGTGTGATAATTTCTAAGGAAAGTAAATAAAACAAAGTAGTTTAAAAACATACAAAAAAAAAAAACAGAAAAAAAAAAACAGAAAGTGGTGCTCGGAGACATACAACACATTATAAACAGATCCATAGCAAATAAAATGAAGAAATATTGAGATAGTCAAGGGAAAAAAAAACCCCAGCCATATCAAATAATATTGTAGATTCTGAGCTTGAAAAAATAAACTAAAATGACCCAGTGTTGGTAGAGAGACTTCTTTCTGTAGGCTCGGCTTCAGAGAGCTAGGTAAACGTAAACTGGACCCACTAGGCTCTCTTGACATTGGAAGAAAATGAGGAGTTCTCTGTAAAAGATATATATTTTTTTGGTAAGAAGGGAGCAACTCTGACTTGAGAACACCTCTCCATGGAAAGGCAGAAGCTGACTGCTCTCCAATGGGGCTTTCTGATTAACCCCGTGATAAAAGCTTTCAGGGAATTCTGAAAAATAGTCTTTCTCTTCTCACCTCAAGGGTCCTGTGAGTTTATTTCCATCATTAGTTGAAACTGTAAAGCTACGCCAATGATTCCATGTGTATTTTAAGCTCTGAAGAACCTAAAGAAAGGTCATTTATCCTCTTTGCCTCTCTTCTTTCACCTTCATTGGGGTTTCTGCTGATTTCTAGTGGTCTTACTGCATTTCTCTGCTTGTTGGGTTAAAACCTCAGATGAAGCCAAGATTAACAATAGCTTTGCATTGAAACCAAACAGGAATTTAAATTCAACAAGCATATTGCCATTTCATGTTTACTAATGCACAGAAAGGTTGGCATTCAAAAGGTAGTGTGGGAATCGTGTGATAAGAATCAAACTCACAAAGACTAGTTCATTCAAAGGAGACACAAAACATACCAAAAGCATTTGTTGATTTTATGCTTGCCTTTTTGTTTTGTTAACTTTATTTTCTTCATTATTTTTTTCCTTTGCTAAGAGCAGTGTTTCAGGGAAAAGGGGCATGGATAGGCCTTAAAATAAATTAGTGGACATTTGATTGGAAATACATTTGAAACAAAATGAAAGTAAAATCACTTACCATGTGTGATTGGAAAGAAACAGGCAAGTGTGGTACAGAAAATCATGTATGATAGCACTGATGGGAAAGGGGGAAAGGATGTTAAGTATAGTCAGAAGAATAAAGTTGTGGCATAAATTGCATTATTATTTGAGTATGCAATGATAAAAATGATGTTGAACTGGTCTGCATTAATATTGTGAGTTCCACTCTAAATTTATGGATAGCAGCTTATACTGTTTTGTAAACATCATTTTTAGTTCCCAGTGAAACAGATATGGGGAGATAATAGTGATGTTGTCTCATTTTTATTTTTACCATCATCCTATTGCCTTTTATGACACACTGTTTCTGTCCTCTGAGACACTCTGGAGGAAAGTAGTGACAGATTATAGAAATTTCTGTTCACTGGGGCAGCAGGAGATACCTGTAACTGTTTGTCTTTCTCATATCTATTTAAATTTGAAATTTCTAGGTGGAAAATCTATAAATCAATAGCTTGTACTCCCTTAAATGATGATCTTCAGTCATCTGTGGACTTTACACTCTAACTTAGTGTAAAGCACAGGACTAAACATGTGTGCTTGTGCTTTACTCAGGGAAAAACCAGATCTTTGTTTTCATCGCCATGTTGCTTTCAGAATTACAGTGTCATACATGTCTGTATATTTTTTCAGAATCTTTGTAAAAGGATTTCTCTGATTTAGAGAAGAAAATAGAAAAATCAGTGCCAGCCCTGTAGCTCACTCGGGAGAGTGCGGCACTGGTAGTGCTGAGGCCGCGGGTTCGGATCCTACATAGGGATGGCCAGTGGGTGCGCTCATTGGCTGAGTACGGTGCAGACCACACTGAGCCAAGGGTTGCAATCCCCTTACCAGTCACCAAAAAAAAAAAAGAAAGAAAGAAAGAAAGAGAAAAATCAAGCCAGTGGGTTAAGTGTCAATGATAAATTTAATTTGAAGTTTGGTGCCATCTATAACTCTGCTTCAAAAATGGGAATCTACTTTGTCATATTTCAGTTGGATAACACTTTCATTATAAGCTTCTTGGTAAATAAGGGTTAGTTTAAGAGTTTGTTCCCCCCCCCCCCCCCCCCGCCAGAATCATGTTATGTATACCATGCTTAAATGTAATAAACAGAATAAATGTTCTGGCAGTTTGTATGTGAGATTGATTTGTACGTTGACAACAATATCATAGCAAGCAATAATGATCTCTGTCTCTGGCAAGAGAGTTAGAAACAGACTTACAAAGCCCAGGGAAATGAGCATCTGTGGAAGGTTTTATAAGAGATGAATGTTTCCCTTTACCATGACTCACAATGGTGCTGCTAAATAGAAATATGCATTATACCTAACTGCCAATACAGCTGCAGCACCCTATGTGGAATTCTTACTTCAAGTAGATAAATAATGGGTATAGCAGACAGACTCCAAATGTGCAGCTACAGCCCTCATTTAATTATTCCAAAAGCTTCTCAAGTGACCCATGAAAGCCATTTGAAATCTATGTGAATCTTTGCTTGGTGTTCAGTGGATCCAAGTGAGTACAACTCTGTTTGATCAAGACTCCCAAACTTAAAGGAGTTTTAGAAACACATAAAAGGAATTTCTGGGTTTTCTTCATAGCAAGCAGGAAAATAATTATTAAAAGTAGTTATTGCATGATGTCTTTTACATACACTTCACAATTTAAAGGCATCCTTCTGAAGACTAGGAAAACTCTTTATAATTTTGTATTCACAATACAAATCTATACATAGTAGGTGTCTAACAAATAAGTGCTGAATATCAGTGTCTCTTCATGAAAGGATTGTTATTAGGGTTTGGGGGAGGAATTTTTTTTCTGAGCCTTGGGGATGTGCATATGAACTTTCTTACAACATCCTTAATCTTGCTAAGATCAAAGCAAGAAAGATAGAATGATTTAAAACCTGTGCAGCCACTTCCAGATCTTATTGAGAAATGTGTCTGTGCTTAAGATTGCTCAATGCCCACACACTAGGATAATTACCAGTCCCCAAAGGGACCACATAATCTTCTTTTTAATCAATGAACAGGTGCCTTTGAGATTTTCCCATTTCCTCTTTATATCTAGTCTTTCTATTCTTCACTCAGATAATTGACGGACTGCACTTGATTTTGAGTGTTGTGGTGCTCTCTCCCTTGGCCAGCATTCAGTTTTAAATAAGCTACTGTAGTGGTCTTAGATTTTTCAACAGGTTTTTACTCATTTAAAGTTTCTTACCAAATGTCCTTTGTCTAGTTTGCCCTCTTGTCTTTCTATTTTCTGCTAGGCAGAGATAGTCTTTGTCTTCTCCTTAGTTTACTTACACTCACGTTAAGTCATAAAGGCCATTCCAAGCCAAATTTTGAGACCAGACCCTGTTTAAAACAGATAACTGCTCTGTGACACTCCTTACACTGTGCACTTGTCTTTTACCACCAGCTTCCCTATAGTATTGCGTTTTGTTCACTGAGAATGAACTTTGATCAAGCTCCGTAAATTCCTGTCTAAGTCATACCCTAAGATTAGCAAATTGTTTGTCTTGCCCTGTGCAAGCAGCCCTTACTACAATCTTTGATCAAGGTGGCTGAATGCTTTCCCTGAATCCCTGAATAAAAAACCCTCATTGAAGTTGCCCTCATTTGTTTATGGTCTCTGCATGTATATACTTGATTATTCATCCCAGAAATTCCTGTTATTTTTTAATGTAAGAACTGTGTTTCTTGGACCCACACTGAGATCAGTGGTTGTTAGGCCATTGGCAATGCCAATCCACCTGCCTGATAAGAGACCCAAAATGTGCAAAACAAAGTCTAAAAGTAAAGTTTACCTCTTTATTGGGTCTGTCTATTTTTAAGCCTCAAATTTCTCCTCAGAGCACCTAAGCCTTTTACATGTTTTCTAATTGTAATGCCAGTTCTTATGCCTGTCTTTCCAAATAAAATAACTTCACAAAACATAAATTGCAATCATTTATTGTGTAACATCCAATTTGACTAAATTGGTATATCTAAAGAGCCTAAAAAAGGAAGAATTGTAAATGTCCAATGGTCAGTCTACCTGGATCGGTATGCAGAAGCCTCCAAATAAAACTCTGAACAAATTCTGAACACAACTGGTCTTCATGAAAGATTTCTTGACTAAAGCAAAAGAGAAAATATCTCTCAATGATCACTCTGAATGTTTCTCTTATCCACTACCTCTTTTTATCTTGTCTGTACTATATTCATACCATATAATTCATCCACAGGTCATACTGAGAATTTCCCCCATGAATTATCATTTTTTAAGATTATAATTTAGAGTCTTTAATTTACCCTAAACACTGCCCAAGTTTCTGGGCAGCTTCTTAGTTTACAGTAAAATCTAAGCTCTGATTTATTGCATAGCTACATTTAAGGACTTTTGTAAATCAAACAAAATAGAAATAAATTTAGACAAGAGGTTAAAATTATATTAAATACCAGTACCCTGGGTTTATCAGACCTCTGGTAATTTATCCACTTGCTGGATCAGTCAGATGGAGACAAATACACAGATGCCGTCAATGGAATCCAATAAAATGTCATAAATAGCCTAATACGTTTAATGCAAAAAAGGTCTTGTAATGGGCAAAAGGTAGGAGAGAGCCCTGCTCAGGCCTATCTTTCCTTAATGGGTTATTAAACAAAAATTCAAAACTGTAAACAGCATGATAAGAAATTATGAATGAAATTATGAGGCAATTTCAAAACCAGACTACATTAAGCCTTTAGATAATACCTGAATGTCATTCCAACTTTATAAGTGAGGGAGCTCTCTCAACTCACTTATCATTGGTTAAACTTGAAAATGGTGATTTGACTCAGAAAATCTTTAAATAAATAGAGCTATGATAAAGAGACAAACCAAAACCCAAAAGAATACTCTCACATTAAAAATCGAACAACTGGCCCGTGTTCAAAAAATCTAAATTACAGAAGTTCAACCCCTATGTGTCCTGAGCAAATGGATTCAAAATACGCCTACAGGTAACGTAAAATGAAAGTATATTGGAAAAACAAATAAGACCATTCCTAGCAAAATTATTCCAAGGTAAAGATGCCATAGATAAAAACACAATGTGCTTCAAGGAATTCTAGGGATCTTCATAGCTTCTCATTTTACCTTGGAACAGCCCAGGAGAGTTGAAATACAAGTACCAATTGACTTAAGGGTCACTGTGTTAAGTCTAAGTCCCCCCATTTTACAGTCTTTATCCATCGAAGTATGCAAAATCACCAATATAGTTACAAGTACTAACAAATAACAATCATTCTCTCTATCTCAATCAATATATTTCACTTTGGGTTCCTTACAGAAAAACATTATTTTTGTAGGTGATACCACTTGAAACTTTAACTGAAGAAACTTATTACATAAAAGGCATTGCCAAACTAAATGTTCAGAAAATGTTATTTTTACAAGTATTTATGGTTTCCCCATGCAAAACTGAATTAAAGCTGATCTTGACAAAGTTATCCAACTTTTGATGTCTTTAAAGGAAATATGGCCTGAGCATTTAGAAGTCCCAAGTACTCTCTAGATCAAAGATTAAATATATTACAGAATGACTAAAAGGAGTAGACCCAATTGAAGTCCAAATTAAAACATTTTTTTCACTTATAGTCTGCAATACATGTTAAAAATAAAAACTAAGACTAGCCTTTAACAATAATTGAAACATTAATCAACAAAGACAGTAACATCTTTTACCACCCCTTATAATACCCTTATTTTTCTGGTTTAAAAAAAAAAGCCAAAAGTAGAGCATACAAATTTGAATGGGACTTAAAGACATTTTAAAAATTGGTATTCATGAAATTTTGTCTATAGTACCTGTTACAAATACTATCCTGTTCACCATATTCCCTGACAGTAAATGTGTTGTTGTTACAGAACTCTGCTTATCGTTTTTTTAGATAGCTGATCACTTTTTGCATTTACTTAGGAAAGTCGACAGTACACTTGGACTATACTGTTTCAAATATTTGCTGAGACACTAAATTTGTATATTTCAATCAACAAAGATATACAAATCTTCCCATAGAATTCTCATATGGATGCAATTTGATAGGTTATGCATATGAACATTTTTTCTTCCTTCTGACCAAACTAAGTTTGTAAATATATTTGCCTTGTTTATTATGATACTTAGCTAAATAGGTTCATAAGAATTTTTTATGTAGTTATTACTAATTTATTTTTTTTTACTTTAATTTATCACTATACAATGTAGTTGATTTTCATTCCCTTTACCAATTCCTCCTTTTCCCCCTCCCTCTCACCCCCATCACCCCATCAACATCATATCTGTTCGCTTAACAAGTTCAAGGAATTGTGATTGTTGTGTCTTCCCCCCATTTATTTGTTTGTATATTTATCTATTTTTATTAGCTCCCACATATAAGTGGGAACATGCAGTATTTCTCTTTCCGTGCCTAGCTTATTTCACTTAGTATAATTTTCTCTAAGTCCATCCATGTTGCTGTGAATGGTAGTACTTCATTCTTTTTATACAGCAGAATAGAATTCCATTGTGTAGATATACAACATTTTCCGTTATCCACTTATCTGACGATGGGCATTCAGGCTGGTTCCAACTCTTAGCTATTAATAAATAGAGCTGCAATAAACATGGGAATACAGGTATCTCTTTGACATGATGATTTCCATTCCTTTGCGTATCTACCCAGCAGTGGGATAGCTGCGTCATATGGTAGAACTATGTAATTGTTTGAGGAACCTCCATACCACTTTTTTGCAGTCCTACCAACAGTGTACGGGGGCTCCTTTTTCTCTGCATCCTCGCCAGCATTTATTATTCTCAGTCTTTTGGATATTAGCCTTCCTAACTGGAGTGAGATAATATCTCAGAGTGGTTTTGATTTGCATTTCCCAAATGCTGAGTGATGTTGAGCATTATTTCATGTGTCTGGAGGCCATCTGTATATCTTCCTTTGAGAAAAGCCTATTCAGCTAATGTAATTTATTGTATGAAATTTAGTTTTTCTTATTATTTTATTTATATTGATTATATTTATAATCATAGGGCACAGAGATGACTATCGGCACCAGTGTGCAAGATGTGGTGATCAGATCAATACTATCAGCATGCCTACCACCTCAAATTGCAATCCTTGCCCATGGTCCCCTACCAACCTCTCATCAAACCTCTCTCCCTCCTCACCTCCACCTCCAGCAGCCCTAAGTATGTTTTCTCCCTCTTCAAATCCAACACTGTGGTCTTTCTTTCCTTCCTTCTTTCTCTCTTAGCTCCCACTTATGAATGAGGACATGAAGTGTTTTTCCCACTGTGCTTGGCTTATTTCACTTAACATAATTTTCTCCAATCTCATCCATATTGTCGCAAATGGCAGAATTTCATTCTTTTTTTGTGGCAGAGTAGTATTCCATGGTGTATGTATACCACATTTTCTTTATCCAGTCACCCCCTGATGGACATTTAGGTTGATTCAACATCTTGGCTATGGTAATATACCTTTGATGAACATGGGAATGTATGCATCCTTTCAACATGATGATTTCCATTCTATTGCGTATATACTCAGAAGTAGGATTGCTGGATCATATGGTAGATCTGTCTGTAGTTGTTTGAGAAACCATCATTCTGGAGGATGGAATGGTTTTCTGTAATGGCTGTACTAATATACAGTCCTAACAAGAGTGTAGAAGAGTTCTCCTTTCTCCACAATCTAAACAGCATTCTCAGTCTTTTTGATTATAGCCAGTCTAACTAGGGTGAGATGATAATGCAATGTGGTTTTAATTTGCATTTCCCTGATGATTAGTGATATTAAGCATTTTTTCAAGTACGTGCTGGCCATTTGTATGTCTCCCTTCAAAAACTGTCTGTTAAGCTCCTTTGCATATTTTTTAATTGGGTTATTTGTTTTGGGTTTTTGTTTTTTGTTTTTTGTTTTTTGTTTTTTACTGTGTAGTTGTTTGAGTTCCTCGAATATTCTGGATATTAATCCCTTGTTGGATGTATAGTTTGCAAATATTTTCTCCCATTTTGCAGATTACCTTTTCTCTCTGTTGATTGTTTCCTTTTCTAGGCAGAAGATTTTAGTTTCATATGATCCCATTTGTTTATTTTTTCTTTTGTTGCTTGTCCTTTTAGGGTTTTATTCATAACGTTTTTGCCCAGACCTACTTCTTGAAGTGTTTCCGCTATGTTTTCTATTAGCAGTTTTATAGTTTCAGGTTTTATACTTAAGTCTTTAATCCATTTTGAGTTGATTTTGGTGTATGGTAAGAGGTGCAGGTCTAGTTTTATTCTTCTGCATATGGATGTCCAGTTTTCCCAGCACCAGTTATTGAAGAGAAAGTCTTTTCCCCGATGTATGTTCTTGGTTCTTTTGTCAAAGATCAGCTTGCTGTAAGTATGTGGGTTGATTTCTGGTTTTATTATTCTGTTCCATTGGTCCAAGTGTTTGTTTTTATGCCAGTACCATGTTGTTTGGGTTACTGTAGCTTTGTAGTATAATTTAAAGTCAGGTAGTGTTATGCCTCAAGCTTTATTTTTTTGCTCAGGATTGCTTTGACTATTTGGGGTCTTTTGTTATTCCATATGAATGTTATGTTTGTTTTTTCTATTATTGTGAAGAATGTCACTGGCATTTTGATGGGGATTGCATTGAATCTGTAGATCACTTTGGGTAGAATGGTCATTTTCACAATGTTCATTCTTCTAATCCAAGAGCATGGAATGTCTTTCCAACTTTTTTGTGTCTTTAATTTCTTTCAATAGTTATTTGTAGTTCTCTTTATAGAGATAATTCACCTCCTCAGTTAAATTGATTCTTAGCTTTTTATTGCGGGGAGGGGGTTGGTTGTTTCTTTGTTTTTGGTCACAATTGTAAATGGGCTTACTTTCTTGATTGCTTTTCTGCTAGTTCCTTATTGGAGAATAAAAATGCCACTAATTTGGGGGTGTTAATTCTGTATCCTGCAACTTCACTGAAATTTTTAATCAGCTCTAAGAGGTTTTTTTTTTAAATTGAGTCTTCAGGTTTTTCTATATATATAGGATCATGTCATCTGCAAACAGGGACAGATTGACTGTTTTTTTCCTACCTGGATGGCCCTTACTACTTTCTCTTGCCTGATTGCTCTGGCTAGTTCTTCTAAAACTATGTTGAATAGGAGTGGTAGTGGGCATCCTTGTCTTATTCTGCTCTTGTCTTGTTCACTGATTCAGGGTGATATTGGCAGTTTCTTGGTCCTATATTTCTTTCATCATATTGTGATACTGTCCTTCTATACTTAATTTGCCGAGAGCTTTTATCATGAAGGAATGTTAGATTTGTTGAATGCTTTTTCTGCATTTATTGAGATAATAATATGGATTTTGTCCTTCCTTTTGTTAATGTGGTATATCACATGTATAGACTTGCATATATTGAACCATCTTTGCATCCTTGGGATGAATCTCACTTGACCATGGTCTATAATTTTTTTAATATATTGCTGTATTGATTGCTAGAATTTTGTTGAGGATTTTCATGTCTATGTTCATCAAAGACATTGGCCTACAGTTTTCTTTTTTTGTTGTATCTTTTTCTGGTTTTGTTATCAAGGTGATGCTGGGCCTCTGAATGACTTTGGGAGAGTAGCCGCTCTTTCAATTTTTGAAATAGTTTGAAGATAATTCATATTAATTCCCCTTTAAAGGTTTAGTAGAATTTGGAAATAAAGCCATCTAGTCCTGGGCTTTTCTTTGTTGGGAGACTGCTGATCATTACTTCAGTCTTGTTGCTTGTTATTGGTCTATTTAAGTTTACTATTTCTTCTTGGTTCAGTCTTGCTAGTTTGTATGTGTCCAGCAATTTATACATTTTCTCAAGGTTTTCAAATTTGTTGGCATACGGTTGTTTGTAATAGTTTGCAATGATTCTTTATATTTCTGTGGTATCAGTTGTAGTATCTTCTTTTTCATTTCGGATTTTTGTTATTTGGGTCTTTCCTCTTCTTCTTTTTGCTAACCTGATTAAAATTTTGTCTATTTTGGTTATCTTCTCAAAAAATCAACTTTTGTTTCCTTGATCTTTGTATTGTTTGGGGGGTTTCTCTATATCATTTAGTTCTGCTCTGATCTTAGTTATTTCTTTCCTTCTACTAACTCATAGATTAGATTGTTGTCATTTTTCAAGTTATTTGAGGTATAGTGTTAGGTCACTTATTTGAAGTCTTTCCATTCTTTTTCTATAAGCATTTATTGCAATAAATTTTCCTCTTAGTTATGTTTTTGCAGTATCCCACAGGTTTTGATATGATGTATCTTTATTTTCATTAGTTCCTAGACATTTTTTGATTTCCTGTTTAATTTCTTCTTGGATCCATAGGTCATTCAGGAGCCTATTGTCATAGGTCATTCAGGAGCCTATTAGTTTCCATGTACTTGTATAGCTTCCAGAGTTTGCTCATTTTTTATTTAAAATTTTAGTCCATGGTTGTCTGAAAATATAGTTGGGATGATTTCAATCTTTTAAAATTTGTTGAGACTTGATTTGTGACCTAATATGTGGTCTATCCCAGAGAGTGTACCATGAGCTTATGAGAAAAAAGTATATTCTTTAGCTGTTAGGTGAAATATTCTGTATATATCTGCCAAGTCCAGTTGGTCTAAGGTATAGATTAAATCCTGTGTTTCTTTGCTGACTTGTTGCCTGGAAGATCTGTCCCATACTGAGAGAGGGGTGTTCAGATCACCCACTATTAATGTATTAGGTCCTATTTCTTTCTTTAGGCCTAAGATGTTTGCTTTACATATCTGGATGCTGCAGTATTGGGCACAACATGTTTATGACTGTTATGTCTTCTAGCTGGATAGATCCCTTTATCATTATACAGGGGCCTTCTTTGTCTATATTTTTGTTTGTTTTTTGGTTTAAAGTCTTTTTGTCTGATATAAGAATAGCTACTCCTGCTCATTTTTGGTTTCCGTTTGCATGGTATATCTTTTTCCATTCCTTCACTTTTAGTCTATGTGTGTCTCTACAGGCGAGGTGGGTCTCTTGAAGACAGCATACACTTGAGTCTAGCTTTATAGTCCAGTCAGTCAGTCTGTGTCTTTTGAATGTGGAGTTTAGTCCATTCACATTTAGGGGAGTTATTGACAAGTGTTGCTTAATTCCTGTCATTCAATTGCTTCTTGTTTAGATGGTTTCAATATCTTTTGATCATTATTTCCCCTTTTATTTCTCTTCTTCAATATTAGTTGGGAATTTAAGGTGGGATGATTTAGCTTCTTTCTCTTTCTTGCTGGCATGGTGGTTTTTGCTCTTTCTTGCGTATTCATGATGGTGGTCACCATTATTCAGATTCCAGATGAATGACTCCCTTGAGAATTCATTGCAGAACTGGTCGTGTGGTGGTGAATTCCCACAACTTTTGATTGTCTGGGAAATACACTATTTCTCCCTCATTTCTGAAGGAGAGCCTTGTTGGTGAAAGAATTCTTGGCTAAAAAATTTTTTCTTTTAGTATTTTGGATATATCATTCCACTTTCTTCTGGCCTGTAGGGTTTCAGTTGAGAAGTCTGCTGTTAGTTTGATGTGGGTTTCCCTATAAGTGACCTGACACTTTTCTCTTGCTGCTTGTAGAATTCTCTCTTTGTCTTTCAGCTTTGCAAATTTAACCATAATGTATCTTGGGGAGAATCTTTGGAATTGAATCTGTTTGAGGACCTTTGAGCGTCCTGGATCTGAAGGTCTGTATCTCGCCCTATACCTGGGAAGTTTTCTGTTAGTATTTCCTTGAATAGGTTTTCATTACCTTTTCTTTTCTCCTCCCCTTCAGAAATACCCATGATGTGGATGTTAGAGAGCCTGACGTTGTCTGCTATCTCTCTTAGATTTTCCTCATTATTTTTAATTCTTTTTTTTCCTTTTTTTGTCTGCCTGAGTTATTTCAGAAAGACCATCTTCAAGTCCTGAAATTCTTTCTTTTGCTTGCTCTACCCAGTTGTGTTTTTTATTTCATTGAGTGAATCTTTCATTTCTAGAAATTCTGCTACACTCTTCTTTAAGGTATTAATCTCTTTATAAATTTCCTCCTTCATATCTGGATATTTTTTCTTGCTTCATTGTGTTCTCTAATTGAGTCTTCCTTTATTTGTTCAAGTGTTCTTAAGATCATTGCTCAGAATTCTTTTTCCGACATTTCAAGGATTCCCTGTTCCATGGAGTCTGACTTTAGAGCATTAGTGTATTCTTTTGGTGGTGTCATTTCTTCTAGTTTGTTTGTACTTCTAGTATTTTTTTCATTGATATTTGGTCATGTGGTAGAGGGTTAGCTTCTTTTACTACACTGAGGTTGGCTGTGTAGTGGACCTGGTTGCTAGTGTGGTGGTGAATTGTCTTTGCTTGACAGCAGGTTTGGTGGTGGTTATGTTAAACCACCTTGGGTCCTGTTCCAGAATCTGTGGTCATAGAATGAGCCCCTAGCACCATGTGGTTCTGCTGGGCTTACCTCAGCGCAGGCCAGGATGCCTTATGAATTATTTTTAAAAACCTTAGTAGTACTTCTATATGAGGAAAAAAATTAGAATTCAAGCAAATAAATTTTTCTATGAAAAAAATTAACAAATCCTCACATTTGTTGTCCTGTTTTATCTCTATTTAGTTCAGTGTTATCCAAAAGAAATGTAATGTAAGCCACAAATAAGAACCTCATATATAATTTTAAGCTTTCTAGTAGCCATAATTAAAAGTTTTTTAAATAAACAGATAAAATTTATTTATCCCAATTTACCCAATATATTAGCTTTTCAATATGTAATCAATATAAAGTGAATAATGAGATATTTTATATCATTCTGTTCTTACTAAGTTTTAAAAGTGTAGTATGTATTTTATACCTATTGTATATCTCATTTAGGACCAGCCACAGTTCAAATACTCAATAGCCACTTGTGTCTAGTGGGTATGAATTTGATATTGCCTAACTGCTCAATTTCCCCACATGTTTTTCTTAGGTCACCAACCAAGAATAAAAATAGCTTCTATACCAATGAATAAAAATAAACAGCTCATTGCAATATCTTGAAACTTCACTTCAGAAAAAACTGATTGCTTAAAAATAATAGACCTATGCTCTAAAACCATATAGTGTGATTAAAACTTCATGGTGGTAAAATTAATTTGGGGGAAATCCATTGCACCTTAATTCAGCAAGTATTTATTGAATTTTAATGGGGTATAAAGAATTAATTAATTAATTAATTAATTAAGGCCATATCTATTGAATGCCTATTAAGTGGAAGTCAATCTTCTGTTGTCAGACTTTAAGCAAAGAACAAGAGAGATAGAATGTTTTCCTAAAAACAATTTTGGCAACATGGAGGTTGATGTGCCATGGGAATTGCCAAAGAAATGAGACACTGCACAAGACCCTGCCCAAGGAATTTATTCTCTATTCAAATAAAAATAAAACATGAAGTCCTACCAGACAGTGTGAAAATGTCATAGAGGACAAGTGAGTAAAGAGGTTGTAAAGGAAATGTCAGCTAGATAATAAAAAGTGTAGTCAAAGAAAATTTAAAAAGTGGATCAATTGTTAGATAATGATGTGGTGCAATTTTATATAGAGAGGCAATTCTGATAAAAATGCATAAATAAAGTGAGAGAAGAGTCATGTGAATATTTGAGAGAAAGACTTTCTAAGATCAGGGAAATGCAAATGCAAATACCCAGAGAAGACACCCAATTTTGATGTATTGACTGATTTATTTTTGAGAAACAGCAAAGATAATGAAGACAGTTGTGAATCTGAAAAAGTAAGGGTCTGGGGCCAGATCACTCAGGTACAATGTGGTAAAGACTTTGGGATTTTTTTTTTCTTTTTCTGAATGTGGTGGATTTTTTTGTTTTTGGTTTTTTGTTTTTCTGAATGTGAAGCAACTTATGGAACATTTTGTTATGGTAATGATGTGATCTTATACTTACTTGTGAAAATAGAAAATGGGTGGGAGAAGTAGAAATATTGGATACAGGGACAGTTTTTAACAGTCTACTATAGTTTACCACACACACACACACACACACACACACACACACACACACACACACATGATAGCTGCTGTTCTATGGTGATGAAGGTAACATATAATGACAAAGTTGGGATACACTTAGAAGGTACAAATAATAGGATACTTACTAATGACTTGCATATGGGATATTTAATTAGCAGGAAAAGCAAAGTTTCTAGAGCAACAGATACAAAGAAGACGCTAAGAAACCAAATCCCAGACAGAGAAGTACCTCAGAATTGAGCAGGAGACCAAAGTATCATCCATGCAGAAGAAAGTCTCTGGCCTGGTGGAAATAGCTAAGGGATAGGCCTGACCATAGACTTTACAGAGTCAGAAAGAAATTGGAAAATCATTTGGTGATAGCATAAGTGGGCAGGCCAGACTGGGATTCCATTAAATCTGCAGATCAATGTTTAAACAACTGGCATTTCAATAATAGTAATTTCTCCAATCCATATATATGGTATATCACTCCCTTTATTTAAGTTTTTAAAAATTTCTTCCTGCAGCACTTTGCAGTTTTTAACATGAGGATCTTGCATATATTTTGTAAAACTTATTTGTAATTATTTTATTTTATTCTATTGCACATTGTATTTATAAATTTCATTTTCTAATTTTTATTTCTAAAACATAGAAATAAAATTGATTATATATCTGTATGTTATACTTTCTTAATTCGCTTATTAATTTTAGTATTTTTAAAGGATTTGTTACAATTTGCTACATACAGATCAAGTTTAACTCTTTATTTCCTAAACTTTTTGCCTTACTTTTTTTTTTTTTACAGTGGCTGGGACCTCCAGTGAAATATTGAACTAAAGTACAATAGGATTTATTGAATTATTGTTTTCTTGCTGACACGAGAAGGATATTGTTTCAATATTTCACTAATACAATGTTAGCTGTAGGTATTTTATAGATGCTTTCTAGATTGTAAAAATCCTTTCCTATTCTTAGCCTTCTGAAAGTGTTTTACATTAAAAATGATGCTTAATTCTGTCAATATTTTTTCCATCTGTAATGACGGTGATTTAGTTTGTATTTATTCTATTAGTGTTTTATATCACATTAATTAACTCTGAAAAGTTAAACTAACCTTGCATTACTGGAATAAGTCCTTCTTGGTCAAAATGTGTCATCTTCTATACATATATTGCTGGATTTTATTTGCTAACATCTTTCTACAAGTTTTTGAAGCTACATTTATGAGCTCCACAACAGATTTAGGTTGCTGTACAAATTAATCTGACCTTTTGGGCTTATGACCTAGCAGCTTCAATGTCGTCTGAAGAATTTCTAGCAGATGATGATGTTATATGGAAATTCTGACAGGCCCCTACAGGCGAATTCCAAAGACAGACCTTCAGGATTCTAGAGCAAAGTCATGCCATCTATTACAGATAGCTATTCTCCATTGAAAAACAGTTTCTGGCTTGCTAATGGGCTCTACTAAAGGCTAAACATTTGAACATGATGCACTAAGTTTTCATGTAATATGAGCTGACTATTATTAACAGGGTATTATATGACCCACCAAGCCATAAATTTTGGCATGTGATACAGCACTCCACTTAGTGAAATTCAATATGAAGAGTGAACCAGGTTTGAGCAGGTCTTAAAGATACAAGAAGCATGAACAACTTGCTCAGTCTTGTGAGTCTCTACACCTTTTATATTAGCCAGTTCTCATTTACTGCAAACATAAAGTAACTTGAAATTATCTACAACAAGTTGAGGAAGAAGAATATACAGTAATTAAGAGAAGATTACATATAGCTATATCATAAAATCTGAATCAATTGATTCCAATTATCAAGAGAAAACAGGGCTGTTAACACACCCAGGCTATTACAGCGATGCAAGGGAAGTTCTGAGTTGCCTGATAGTGCTCCATTGCCCAGTGGCATAATTTAATGAGAAGCTACAGGAACAAAAAGACCATTTATATCACAGACCCTTTGGGAATAGACGTTTGGATTACAGCTTTAAGTGAAACCTCGTGACCATTTGTTAGGGTATTCTTTGTTTCTTTAAAATAAATGTATTCTCTAAATCTGTTTATAAACACTCTCAGGAATTAAAACATTTCAAATCACTTTTAAAAGTCCCTTTTAATGCACTTTGTTGGAAATGATGACCTCCCTTTTGATTCAGAGTAAGCACAAAAATCCTTTGGGTGGATAATGACCACATTCAATGAAGATGAGAAGTGTATTTAAAAAGTGACAATTTTCTACAGGCTTTGTTGTGGAGCTCATGAAACATCTAGGCACTGACAATGGGAAAACTCATTTTTACATATGGAGTATATAAGATAATATCAAAAGAAAATAATAATCTAAGTACCCCCCTTGTTATTATCAGTAATTGACCAGATATCATTTCTTGTTGGAAAAATTCTTCTTTTGAACATTCCTTAAGCTAAAAATTCTAAAAATGAGAAAACAGAGTGAAAAAATACTCCTTAATTCTATGTACACTTAATTAATATTGTTTCTCCTGAAGTAATTTTCCAGTTTTTTAAATGAGATATGGTGAGTTTGATTTTTATTTTCTGGTCTCACACTGCTTAGATGGAAAATTTATTTAAGTTATGTTTTTATATATTTATACTTCTAAAAGGAATGAAGACAAAATTGAATGAGAAGATTCTGTCATTACTCACAGAAATATCTACTATCCATGCAACCATCTATTACAAGTGATTCAACTTTGAGACGTAAGAAAATAAAATATCACTACAATAAGGAGCAGAACAAATACCTATTGTTTTGTTTTGTTTTTTGAACTTGTACATATCATTTGACAGATTGAGGGATAAAGACTGATTACATTTCTTAGGATATTTTAAATTAGGTTTATCCATTCCTTTTGCTCATTTCAGTCCATTTATTTAAGTCATCATTTAATTTGCTCATATTTCTCTTCCCATTAACATATTTTTAGCATTGGGACACAGAGGTGAAAAGAAATAATTTAAAACATCAGAAGTAGCAATACTCAATATGAAGGACCTTAAAATTGAATTCATCCCTACTTTCAGATGGGCAGCTCAGCTGCTTTCTAGTTGTTTATGACATACTCAAGATTAGAAGTAGAAGAATCCAGATAATTCTGAAAAATTAAGAGAAAGTATGAGCTGGTTGAAAAAGACTAGGATGAGGTTAGAAGACCTAGATTCTAGGATTGGCTATATTATAATTTAGATAAATTCTATGTACCTCAAATTCTTCATAAATAAATTGATAAAATTAGAATATTCTTAACTCCCCATCTTTTTCAACTATATATGTATTAGCTCTTGATTCTATTTCATCTAGCAGAGATAATCTAGGTGTGCAGACATCCAGTGAGGAGTTACTGAGCAGCATTAAATAAAGTTGGCACCAAAAAAGAACACCTGGGGTGACTGGCTCAAATTTCTAGCTACTTTAGTTGTTAGGCCTTCAAGTAAATTATAGATATTTCCAATAAAAACAGTTATTTTCCTAAGAGCTATAGTTGAAAGAATATGGGTCACTTTTATTGGACAAATCTGTAAATATGAATAAGACCTTCTCTATTTAAAGGCTTACATGCTACATTTTCCTTATTTGAGAAAATTTACAACTTACAAGAACAATGAATAAGTGCTGCTTGATCCTTTAAGGATATTGAATTCACTTTATATTTAGAAATTAAAAATCAAACATTTTAAAAGAATTCTTTTTAAAGAAATGAGGAAAAACTCCTGGTGTTTGGGATTTTTTTAAATAGTAAAGAGGCTTAGTTCAGATATTTTGTCCATGTCTAATGTATACATGTATTCCTTGTAAGTACCTATCCAGCTAATATAAAGGGAAAGTTATTTGAATAAAATGGACATCATTTTGTAACAATACCAGTGGAAAATAAACATATCAACATAAATTGAGCATAATTAGACAAAGCTTAACTTAGCAAAAGCAAAAAGTAAATTTCATTACTTTGAGTGTCTAGAACAGGGATAAAAATAAAGAATGTGCTCAATGCAGAACAGCTATTATTTTAATGCCATGAATTGTTTCTATCTTCTCTTACATTTTTAGAAAATAAAACCTACTGGTTTATGGAGTGGCTCTTGGACATTTTTGCATTGCATTTCCAGACCCTACTTTTCTCCTTTGAACTTGGCACAGGGTTTCATCTGTTATCAATATGCAAACAAAGCTACACACATCAACAGCCAGTCATAGAGGACTGTCTCAGAAGTAGTTTCTAATAATCAACTGTAACCTGTCTGTTCATTCAAAGGACTGAATTCTCTTTGTGCAAGTATGTATGTGATTATAAGTACACAAGAAGGAGAGAAGCTGAGAAGTGAGATAATTTACATTACTCTTCCCAGCCCCTGTGTCCCCTCTATTGTGTAGCTTACAGGAAATTCATGAGGGCGTTTTTACAGGACAAAGTGGTTTCACAAATGGCTCTCTCTTAATAGATTTTGTGCATTTTATTCTAGAGTCAGTTGGTGGAGATCAGACTCTTGGAAGTAGCTTATGGTTATTTGGAAAGCACTGTAGAAGAAATTAGGTCACATCTTATAAGAATCTGATGTAGTATAATTTTTTTGAAATTATACTATGTATATCATATGATGCATATAATGTCAATAATGGTAATCCTGGATATGGTATCGTTTGAAAAATTATGGAAACAAAATTCATAGGGATTTGAATGGGCCTTAAATACTCCATAATAGCCTAATTTGAAAACACACCTAGAATTGAATATATACATTTCTCTGTTACTGGTTGGTCCAAGAAATTTGTGCTGACAAATTGACCTCTAGAAGTGGAGTTATTAAGATTCAACCTTACCGCTTTCTCAGAACATCAGAGTTCTTTCCAGGACTTTTGTCTTTGGCCTTCTCACTAGTACAGACTATAGAGGGTGGATGTTTAGCTTCACAGAACTCTAACTATACTAGAGCATTGCAAAAACCTGTTCTTTGACTATTTTTTGTTTCCCCCACATATTTGGCAAATTTATGCAAATAAATCAGAAATTTTAAGTAACTTTTGAGAAAATATTATATGCTCTAATTAATAGGAAATGCAGCCAAAATAAACTAAAAATAACTGTTTACATGGCCATGATGACTCTGCTGATTTTTGACAAACTCATGTTTGTCTTTTTTTCTCATTTTTCTGACATGCACATATCAAATTTGATTTTTATCTCTTAAATTAAGCTCATCTTTTGTCATAATTAAGTATCTTTAGTATGCTCTTTAGATCTTTTAGAGCACTGTCAGAATGTAGGTTTTATTATTAATGGTCACTGCCCTGGTTGTCACTGTTAGGTTCTGGGAGAGGGAGCAAAGGGAGAGAGACCTGAGCCAGGTGCTATTTCCATCAAAAAGCTTGATTCCATTAACGTGGAGGATAGACTGAATCAGATCAGTTCCCACCCTCATGCAGACTAAAAAGGTTTTATAAGGTTTTGACTTAGAGGCGATGGGTAGTCTTTTTTACATAAGAATCTGATTTGCACAAATTCTGTTTTTTCTCAAAAGGCAAGGGAGTAGGGGGGTAACGTTGATGAACGTGAGAGAGGGAGGGGCAAGGGGGAAGAGGGTGGAAATTTGCTTAACCTCCGTTGTGCTGATGATGGCCATGAGGCCTAATACTCACTAATATCTGAGAAATGTGAGGAATGCACTTTGATGAACAGCAAACACATTCTTATACTGTCTTATGATGAGTTCTGCTTTTATAAAACAATATTTGCAGAGAAACAATACAAGGCTTTGAAAACATTTATCATTATGCCAGAGGACCAACTGGAAACAAAAATAAACAACACAAAATGAATATGAGCATTAAAACAATCTGCTTTTTAGGGAATTAACTAATATAAAATAACAATATTACATTATTGAAGTCTCCTCATAAGGCTCCACCTTCTACCAGTACATTCAACTTATTACATCTATGATGTTTCCCTTTTAGCTGTCAGTCTAGTACTTACCATTATGCATCTGATAAGTTCTAATATCTACACTCAATTGTAATGACTATTTTCTTTCTTGGGAAGAATCCAAAAGGTATAAATGTTGTTCCTATAATTTCTACTTCTCTTCTCTCCTTTAGAATGTTAGAAAACATAAAGTTTATTTTAAAGGCAAAGGAGTTATATGGACATTCTACTGGCAAGCTTATGAACATGCTGGGAGTCTTGGAAATAGGAATGTATATAGAACAAAATAAAGGGATATTTAAAAATGATTCTTATTGTGAAAATCAAGTATAGGATTTTTCAAATTCCTATAACAATCCGTAGCATAATTTTAGGTATCATATTTAAAATTAAAATATATTTTCCTTATGCTAAACCTTCCTTCATTAACAAAATTTTAATGCCTACTCCATGTCAAGCATTTGTAAAGTGACAGAATATTAGCAGTAAAAGAAATAGATAAAATTCTTGCTCTCTGAGAACATTATTCCAGTCCAGGAAGTAGATAAAAAACAGAGATATTAGTTATTCCAATCATAAGAAAAAAAAATCAGATTCCTATCTAAGCACTTTTCAGAGAATAAAGTAGGTTGCTGTACACAGACTAGCAGGCTACATTACAGATGGTATCAGAGAAGCCGCTCTAAAAAATGTAACATAAAATCTGAGTTCTGAGAGACAAGAAGGAGCCAGAAATGTGAATATTAAGAGAGAGAGTTTCCAGGTAGATAGAATATGATTAAAGTGCTCTATGATGGGAAAAGGAAGATTTAAAAAAAGAGGGGCTGAAATGTCTGGAGGGTAAATAATAAAGAAGAGGAATGTTTGGAAAAATGGTGAAGATGTAGAAAGGCCTCTATTCTGGAAGACTGCTGGGGGAAAGAATTAGAAATTTATTTAAAGTTACAAAAGAAATTCTGAATAAATGGAAAGATAAGTCATGATCATGGAGCAAAAAAATTGCATAATTTCTCTTCTACTTACATTAATTCAATCTATTCTCTCTTTCTCTCTTTCCATATACATACATGTATATATAGAGAGAAAATATATATGTATTCTACCTATCTTAATCAATAGATTCAATAAATCTAAACTTGAAAAATTCCAAAGAGTGATGGTTAGGGGACTTGTCAAATAACCTCAAAGTTTATATGAAAAAAATTATGTGCAAAAATGGCCCCCAAAATATTCAAGACATAAGAAGAACAATAATAATAAAAACAAAGAGGAAATTTGCTCCGTCTAATAAAATGTATTGCAAAGGAACATACTTGAAAGGGAATGAGATTGGCAAAGAATAAGCGAATAGTTCAGTGGAGTAAAAGTTTGAATTTTGAAACAGATTCTGGTATATGTGGAAAGGATTCAGATTACTTAGGGGAAAGCACTTCATCATTACAGGGATTGAAATATTATTTACTTGGAAATTAAATCCAGTTATGCTTTTGCTAGGTACCGTTCACAAAATTAAATTTGAGATGAATTACTAACTTCAATATTTTGCAAAAGTATTAAGCATTAGAAGAAAGAAAAACACATAATAATTTCCACAGAAGCCAAAACTACTTTTGAGAAAATGTAAGACTCATAAATATCAAAACACTAGATAAAATAAGATTTGACCATACGTATTTGTATATCTCAAGATGGAGAAAAATGTGTTATGTGTATGTATTGTGAATTTAGAAAATCAAAAAGAATTAATTAAAAACCTATTACAAACAAGACGACTTACTAAAATAAAATTTACATGTTGCGATTTAGAAAAATTCACATATACAATTAATAAATGTCTTATGTAATAACAATAACTATCTAGATTACATTACACAAATCAAGATTCCATTTTCAATAGCCACAAAATTGTTAAAATATTTGGCATAAAGCTAACAAGAACTCAACAAAGCCTGTTTAACTATGTGATTTAAGCATTAGAACACTCTTAAAACATACATACACAAACGATAGAGAAATGTCAGAGATATTTTCTTGGCCAGAAAGCCACATGATCCTAAGGATTTTATTTTCTCCTAAGTTACTTTATACGTGTGTCATGATCACATTAAAAATAGTCTCATTTGTTTCTTCACCTAGAACAAAATAAGATGATTATAAAATGTTGATGAAACATTAATCGTTCATCAGAAAAAAATGAGGAAACAAATCAAAAGGGAGGGGTAAGTCTACCAGAGATCGAAAAATTTTTTTTTTATAAATTCTTCATTATCAAGACCATATGGAATTTGTTTATAAGTAAATATAAAACCTAATGAAAAAGAATGGAGAATTCAAAGAGATACCCAAGATTTATAGAAATTTAGTATTTAAGAAAGATAGCATTTCAAATCACTGGTGAAAATATGCTGCTACTAATGTAGCAGCACTTAACATGGATGACATAGCAGCAATTAATAAAGCAAAGCAAACTCAAACAAAAGGTAAATGCCACCAACTAGGTCAAAAGGACACGACAAAAAGTAATTACAAGCTATAATACTTAAAATGGGTGATCAATAATGTTTCAATTAAAAAAAAGCAAAAAAACAAAAAACCTCTTAAACTAGGATAATATCACTAATACAATGATGTGTGAAAAAATGAGATGGAAATGACCAACAAAATGAAATAAAAATGAACAAAATATATGAACAACCTAATAACACAAAAGGAAATTTAAATTGGCATCAATACTTAATTAGGTGCTTAAAATCCCTCATAGAGAACTATACATTTAAAATATATTGAAATACAAGACTTCACCTATTAGATTTGCAAAATTTAATTTTTTGATAACAAACTTGTTAGTGAGACTGTGGGGATACAGGTATTATAATACACTGTGGTGGAATGCAAATGGTAGAGCCCATAAGGAGCAGAAACTCGCAAAATTTAGCAAAATTATACTTGTATATTTACTATTTTACACTGTAACCCAATATTCAGGAATCTATATCATATGTAACCTTGAAAAATTATAAGGTGAGGTGTCGACAAGATTGTTACTATGACAATACCTATTACTAAGGGTTGGAAACACCCCAAATTTTCATTCATAAGGTTTGCATGAATAATTAGGGTGCATTTTTACAATCATGATTTCTAAACACGGAGTGTAAAATGTTATTTAAAAAACGAACAAACTGAAGACAATGAAGAGATGTACATGTTCATAGATGAGAAAATAAGTAGGGAAAATATATTAATTCTTCCAAATAAATCTATAAATTTTGTTTATATATAAATAACAATTGACATTTTTTACGCAATTTGATAAACTACTAATTCTATATTTCATACGGTTGAATAAAGGCATAGAATAGAAAACTCAGTTTTGAAAAAGTACACAAGATACCGTCGCTCGTGGTGACCGTGTGGCTTTAATAGCACACGGCTCCGCGGTCAGGACTGTCACGCCGCGGACTGTGCCTGCCAGCCTGGGGCCGAGGAACCGCCAGGACCTTTGGCCGACGACAGCCCACGCGGGTCCCCCTCACGGCTGTGCTCGGCGCCTCGTCAGCGCGGACCCCTTGCACCGACCCGGAGCGCCCGTGGGAATCCGTCGTGTTGCTGGAACCCGCTGTCATCGGCCGCAGAGGGGCGGGAGCAGGGAGTGGAGAGCGGCCGGTCGTGCGCTCCTGTCCACGGGCGGGACGGGCGGCCTGGGGGCGGCAGCCGCAGGCAGGGCCACCAGGAGGCGCCACGGAGAGCGCACCCCGCAACCGCGGCTTCCCCTCGGCAGCTCTGAGCGCCGCGCACCGGCGGCTGCGGGGACGCGGCTGACAGCCCGGTGAGGACCGCGTGTCTGCTGTACGCGGTGGCGTCTGCGCACGCGCACTGTCCCGGTTAGGGCGCTGCTGTCACCACAGGTGAAAGCCTCAGGGACCCATGTGGTGCTCTGGACGACACCTCCTGGGAGCCGATGTCTACACTGCAGCCTCCGAGCAGTCGGGGTCGGTACGATCCCCCGTGGACGTCACCAGGGCCCTGTCCCCAGTCCGGGTTCATGTCCTCTTCGTAGTGGGAGACGCCCCCCCATAGACTGCTAAGAAAACGGTCTTGGGCCGCTAAACGTCCAGAGGCCCGTCCTCGCCTTGTCGGACTCACGTTTGACGAGGAAAAGCGGAGATCGGAACCGACTCTGCACCAGACGCTGAAGGCCGGACTCCCCTGTCGTCTCCCTCTTGAGGCTCCTCCGCAGCGTCCGTCCCCTGGACCCCCACACCCAGAGTTGACGCGGTGTCCCCTGTGCTTCCCCATTGCGTGGCGGCGTGTGGACCCATCGTCAGTCTCCACGTGGGGACCTCTGGGGACCTCCGGGACCTGTCCCTTCCTCCTTTCTCCCACGGTTCTCTCCTCCTGCCCATCTCCGCGGCTCTTACTGGACCGCGTGTTGTTCAGACACTGGCTCTGCGGACACGCACTTCCGTTTCCTCTCTCTCTTTCCCTTTTACTCCTTTTACTTTTTTTATGCTTTTCTTTCAATTGTATCTTTCTTGTTATCTTTTTGTCTTTTTGATCTAATCAGGCTTCCCCTGTGTTATTTTCTCATCTTTCTAGTGAGTTGTTTTTAAGTTAAATTTCAACATTTATGGGCCGCCCCCAGGTGCACTCGGGAGAGAGCAGCGCTGGGAGCGCAGGGGCGCTGCCGCGGGTTCGGATCCCACATAGGGATGGCCGGTGCGCTCACTGGCTGAACGCGGTGCGGGCGACACCACGCCTAGGGATACAACCCCCTTAACTGTCACACACACACACACACAAAACAAACAAACAAACAAAAATTTCAACAGTTATATTTTTAATTTCTAAATGACCTCGTGGTTATTTGATTCATCTTCTCCCTCTTCTACTTTAACAATGTCTGTTCTTCGTCATTAAGTCCAAAGTTTCTCTCCTGTAACTCTGAGGAAGTTAATGCTATTTTCTGTTTCCCTTGCATGATCTCTATTTCTTCCAATTCGCTTTTTCCTTTTTTGTTTGTTTGCTTTGGCCTGTTTCATATTAGAGGATCTGCTGAAACTAGAGGATTTGCTGAAACATCTGGGGCCCTTGGCATCTGCTCATGGTTAACAGGGCAGCACGGGAAAGTCTTGCTCGTGTGCTGTGGCTTCGTGGCCTGGGGGTGACTCTGTGAGATTCTTTGCCTGGGTTCTTGACTGAGGTGCCCAAATCAGCAGAGTGTGTACTGAAGAACTGGACTCCAAGGCCAGATGACATGCATTTGGATTTTTTCTTAATTTTACAAGTTTCCATGACAATTCCTAACGTATATTAATGCTGAGCACACCAAAGACTCTTAACACTAGGTATTCATGCCATCGTCAGTCACATAAAGGACACCTACAAATTTAGGATACAGAACTTCCACCAAATAGTCATTTAATAGCCGTTATTTGAAACCAAGTGTTTCATGGACATACGAATTAGAGAGCATCTGGCTTCTTTAAGGGGTAAACAGTGAGGTGGAGCTGAAGATGGAGAGAAACCTAGAGAGGGGACTAGGAACGTGACAAGTTTGACTTCGCATCTCATAGGCACTTTTCACTTCATTTCTCTCCATTCATAGCACAGGCTAAGTGTAATCACAAGATCAGCACCTCAGCTTGGTTGAGTTGAAGTCAATCAAAGTCCTAGTTCAAAGAGGCCCTGAATCTTCTGCTTGGGAGCCAGTCCACACCACGACAGACAGATGTGATGGGTTTTAATCGTTAGCAGGGTTGAAGTTGTCCAGGAGAACATGGGAAAATGAAAATTCTGAGAAGAAAGGAGGGAAGCATCTAAAACTACCATGGAGCAGGGCCGGCCCGTGCGCACTTGGAGAGTGTGGTGCTGACAGCACCAGGGCCACGGGTTCGGATCCCTACGGAGGGATGGCTGATTGGCTCACTTGGGAGAGCGTGGTGCTGACAACACCACATCAAGGGATAGGATCCCCTTACCGGTCATCTTTAAAAAAAAAAAAAAAGTAATTTTTTTCAACTGAATAACTTGTCTCCATTGTTTTTTATTATAGAATAAGAGGTGGTTCTGTGATAAGTATTTTGGCACTTGGAAATAATAAAACCAAAATTAGAAATGGAATGTAGTTCTAAAACCTCATCAAATTACAGTGATAGCTATAGTAATCAAATCCATAAAAGATTCTTAAGTAATTATGACACTCAAAATTCAGAGCTACATGCAAAGTCACAAATATATTTAAAGTTAAAATGCATAGCAATATTAAAAACTTAGCAGCACAGTCACCTCCCTTGCCTTGCTTTATGTATCAATCCTTTCAAAGAAGCAGCCTCTCCTAAAGCAATTGTCATTTCACTAAATTGATCACCTGCCTCAAACTCCTTGACATTTTAAACTATTCTTCCAGAGTCATCATTTTAATTTCCCTCCCATGACTTGGAATGACCAGCCTCAATACATTTGCATTGTTCCCTGTACTATTCCACAATGGGGGACAAAAAGCCTACCCTTGCCTTATCTGTGAGCATCTTTTTTCCTTGCAATCAGCTTATTCTCCATAGCAGCGGAATATCTCTCTGTTGCATATTATTCCAATATGATCATGTATAGGCTGGCTGGTAGCTCAGCTGGTTAGAGCACAGCCTCGTATCACCAAGGTCAAGGGTGTGGATCCCTATATTGGCCAGCCACACACACACACAAAGATTCCAATATGATCATATATTTATTTACCTAATAGGAGCAGATGACACTGTTTTTGTTTTGTTTTGCTTTTTAATTAAATAAACTTGAAAAATATCTGTTTATTTCAGACCTCTAGAATTTTCTAGGGCTTACTAAGGTTTATCAGTTTCTCTCTTGTAAACACACACATACACAGAGTACCTAGAACCCAAGTTGGAAGTTACAGCAGAAAGAAGATACTACATAGGCACAAAAAGAACAGCAAGAAAACTCCAATTCTGATGTTTTACAGGAATGATGTTTCCCTTTGCAATACATGTGTTCTTTCCATTTCTTTGCCTCTTGTAACTTAACATGTCACCCCTCCCCCAAATATCATCTACTTTCCACTCAACTTACTTGCTTTAATGCTCTTCGTTTTTAAAAGTCAAGCTCATTTGCCACTTTCTGCAAAATAGCTTCTCTCAATTCTCAAAAAAGTAATCTATTGTCCATTTTCTACTCAGCATCGTTCCAGAGCCTCCCCCAATATTGTTGACATGCTCCTCAATACCACATTTTTAAAGGATAGTCCTAAACATAAAAGAAAAGCACCTCGATGGTCATATTGTTTGGATCATTTCTTTTGTCATGGGTGTCAGAATTTTTCACAGATTTTTTTCTCATTCAGTTGCATGCCAGGACAAGTGAACCATAAATTTCTACAAATGTTTAAGAAATTTGTAATCATCTTCTAGCTAAGATGTCATGAGACCCCCTTTCCTCCCTACGCATGTGTACATATCTGCATCCCCTATTCCTAGGGGGATTCTGCAGGAGATGAAGGGAGAGGTCTCCCTTGACTAGTGCGGGTGCCCAAGGTCAGCATGCTGGGGTGTCACTTTCCTGGGATTGCCTGTGACACTGCTATCAAGGCCATGCACAGAAGCAAGAGGAATGTGTTGGCCAGAGAAGGAAGACCCAGTGGGCTACCTTAGGGGTTCAGAGGTGTCCCCTGAAACTGAGAGTGAAGAAACCCACAGTAAGTAGGACAATCAAGGAGGCTAAAGTGAACGGCAGAAGTCAAGGCAGGATGGTGACTCTGGGAAATCTTTGTGCCCAGGCAGTTCCTGGCTGAAGGAAGTGGTCGGCAGACAGAATTAAAGGGCTGGCAGGTTATCAGGCAGCATGTTCATGGTGACCTTCCATCTGGGTATTCTTGATGAATCCTGTTTCACATGTTTCCAGATAATTCATTCATCACTACTTGGCACCTATTACTTGCCAGGTGCTGGGCTGGGGGCCTGGGATAGGGGCAGACCGAGGTGTAGACTCTGCTCCTGGGTTGCTGACTGTCAGGTGAGGGAGACTAAGGACCATGAAATAATGCAGAGTGATAACATGTGTAGGTAGAGCACCAGGTAATAAAATCATAGACTCTTCTCAAGTGCAGCATTTCAGGGAGTATTTATGGAGCCCCCGTGTTAGGCCCTTCCTGGATTCTGCACACAATATAGTGATAGAGTTGCTGTCTCCCAGGACCAGTAGGCTGTGGGCTGGGATAGTGTTGACAGCAATGGATCTACATCACAGCAATGGATGTGTGTCTGGTGTAAAGAAAATGGGCTGTGAAGGCAAAGTATGGGGGTGGAATCCTGATTATGTCAACAATGGATATTTTATACAATTTGAAAAGAATTGCTGAACATATCTGCATTTAATGGAGATATAAAGTTATTCCAAAAATGGAATCTTCCTCAATTCTAGTTATGTTGGCATTGAACATGAGCACTTATCCCTGCCATTCAATGATTTTGAAAATAGGATTTGAATTTGTGAATAGTATTTCTTACTTACTTACATCTTACACATCAGTTACATGTTGCTGTCATCTTAATGGACCAAACGCCTCTGGTTCTTCTCTGCAAATGGTGTTCATTTCCTACCATCTTCAGGTAGCTTCCTAATCTAGAATATTCTAATGGCCTCCTAGATCACTTTACCCTTTCCTCTCTTAGAATGTCAGCCACTCGATAGCACGTCTTCTCCTCTTTCTTATCCTGGGATCATCTCCCAAGCCAGGGTGCAGCTGAATCAGCTCTTTCTCCAGCTCTCGGCACCATGCTTGGCATATGGTGGATACAAACAGAGAGAACAGAGGAGACAGAGCACAAGACTCGAGAGACAGGCGTGTTACCAGGACATTTAGAAAGTGACACCTTCTCACTTTTGATACTGTATTGGTTAGAAGTGAGTCACTAAGTCCAGTCCACACTGCAGGGCAGGGCATTACGTGAGGATGTGTGCAGCAGATGGTGGGGACCACTGGGAGCCCCTGAGGAGTCGCCAACCACACAGACAGAGATGTGGCACTTGAGTCCAAACCTAAATACACACGAAGCCATTGTCAGGTTTTATGGAGGAAAGCAGTATGTGAATGCATGAAATTCCAACTGTCGCATGGTGCGGACAGGGAAAACAGACCAAGAGCAAAAGTGACATTTTCAAGATTATATGACAGGAACCAGACCTGTCGTTAGTCGTATTCCATGCTACCTTCCACACCGTCGTGGATTTTATCTCTAGTCTTATTTATTAGCTGCATGTGACACCGGACATAGGTTTCAGAGATGTTTTCTCACACATGCCTGATGCCATCCCTAGGAAGAAGATGCTAGAAAGATCCCCACTGTGCAAAAGGGGAGACTGGGGAGGTCATGAGAGTGACAATGGCTTGTCCAGGGTCACATAGAGTGATAAGAAGCAGGAGCTGGGGATGAACCTACGTGTATCTCCTCTGAGCTGTGACGCTGGCTGCACCCAGGCCTTGCACAGGGGTGTGGTCAGGCAGTGTTGGTGGAAGTGTGGGCAATAGAGAGAGTTCATGGGGAAGGAGGGTCAGCAGACAGGTACCCAGAGGGGCATTTGCAGTCTTGTACACAGAGGAGGGGCTCAGGAAATGAGGTATCAGGAAGTGACTTCACTTCCTTGACGACAGACCCCAACAGAACTCGGAACTCGGTAACCTGGCACCCACATTCTATACACAGCCCCTTCCCCAGCTCACTTGGCCACAGGCAGAGTGAGATGTTGTGCTGTATCCCGAGGTCCCGGGGCCGTAGCCCCAGGAAGCCCGGTGCTGAGAGGCTTGTCCAATGCTTCCGGCGCTGGTTCAGCCCTCGCCCTCGACCCCTGTGGCCGTCTGGGAGGAGGTCCCCAAAGGTAATGTCAGGTGGCCCAGAGGAGGTTGGGCAAGGCCAGGCCAGCACTATGAGCCTCCCTGGGTGACCGCACCCCCTCCTCCTGAGTGTGTGGGGAACGGGGACATGGGACACCCTCCCAGGGCAGGGGCAGAGGGTGGGGGGGTTATAAACCTGCTGGTCCTGGTGTGTTCACACCTCAGGTCTGGCTGGAGGGTGAACGGGGACTGCCGGGGTGGCAACCACCACCCTGTACATTAACCCTGGGCCCTCAGGCTGTCTTCTCATGACCTCCCTGGGGTTAAGACTGGCCTCCAGCCCCTGCCCTCCTGGGGGTTCACGGTGCTGTCACTGTGTATCTCTCCCCTGTCCTGTCCTAGAGTGAAGACACATCTTCATTGAGCTCGGATGCCACCCACATGGTGTGGCCTGTCCCGGCACGCACCCTGAAGAAGCGGGTGGAGCACCTGGTGCCTGCTGTCTTGGGTGGTGACCAATCTTATGTCCACCTGTTTCTGTCAACCTACAGGAACTTTGCCAGTCCCCGGCATGTGCTGCACCTGCTTTTCCTCAGGTGAGCACTCAGGCCCTGGATCACACAGTGTCACTAGGCCGCCTCCCAGCTGTCAGTCTTAGGACTGTCACCACACCCCTCTGAGCCTCAGTTTCCTCCTGTGTTCAGTGGGTGGTCACAGGAACAAGCTCCAGTGGGTCCCCCATGGAAAGTGCTGCTCCTGAGTCCAGCCCTGTGGAAGGTCTGCTGGAGGGGCCACGGTCGTCCTCATTCAGGATTCCTGACACCCCCACGAGGAAGTCTCTGTCACCCCGTCACTGACCTCGTTGACTTGGGCTTCACTGTTTTCACATTTTTACAGGAAATTTGAGATTCTATCTGTAGGCTTCTGGGTGTATTCAAAGCAGGGAGACCAGAGGCGGGCAGAGCGGCTTCAGCTGCACCCAGATATCTTGGGAGGAGTTGGTTGGGGTTCATTCCTTCAACAAACATACGTGAAGCCACACTATGTGCAGTCACTTTCTGGGCACTGACCATAATCCAATGAACCGAGGAGACTGCATTCCCTGCCCTCCTGGGCTTCCATTCTAGTCAGAGGTGAGACAGTCACAGTAGACATGAGAAGCAGGTAGTGCCACCGTATGGTAGATTTGACACACTCCTGACCTCCTCTAGGTATGGAAACATGATTACTGATTGTCACGGGGATGGCGAATCCCTGGAGCAGCTAAAATGGTAAGTGGGGTTTAGGTGCAGAAGGAGGGGCTCCCATCTCCACACAACTGCGTGTGGTCTGCGGGGGCCTGTGGGTGGGGGGCTGGCAGAACTCTGGCTCTCACACATCTTATGATTCCTGCTACAGGGCTGAGGGCTCAAGGCTTTCCCTGCAGGGAAAGGAGTCCAGATGGCTGGGGATGTGGTCCCAGGCACCATAGGGTGTGCGAGAGGCTGGAGAGCAGAGTGAGCCCAGAGAGAATCCATCCCCACACCCTCCCACCCAGCCCTGCCCACACCCCCAGAGCCCGTGCTGAGGCAGAGCAGGAGGTGTGCAGAGCATCCCGCTCACACTCGGGGCTGGAGCCTCCATGGGGATGCTCAGCTGGTGCTGAGGGTGCAGAGTGTGGTCAGGGCCATGAGATTGCTGTCACTGGGAAAAGGATATGCAGATTTTCATGCAGACACTTGGGCAGTACATTCACGTGTGAGCTCAAGTTTGGGCTTTTCCAAGGGCCCTGGGTAGGCCAGGGGAGCAGCGCCTCCCTCTGTTTCCTCATTTATCAGATATTGCTGAACACCTCCTGTGTGCCAGTGAGTAATGCCCAGAGCAGACAGCACCCTCCTGGGGTGGACAGGTCATTCCAGCAGGGATGGGGCAGTGACACAGGCAGAGGAGGTTGTCAGGTTTCCCTGAAGAAGGGAAACGTGGTCACATCAGTGGTTGAAGGCTCCTCCCATGGAGGCTTTTGCCAGCCCCTCCTTGGCTGCCAGGCCCATCTGTGCCAGAACTGCCATACTGGGGGTGGACATTGGATGGGCTGGTCTATGGACAGGCACGGGCAGAGGGTACAAGACTGCAGCTCACTCAGGGGAGCCTTGGGAGGGCAGCATAGAGGGATAGGCCAGGCCTCTGATGCTGTTGCCCACCTGTCTCCCACAGTGCCATGTCCTCTGTCTTAAAGATCTGGCTGGAATTCTATTCCACCGATTTCCACGAGCCTCCTGAATTTCATTCTCTGAAGTTTCTTTCGGCCTATGTACATATCAGTATGCGAGGTTCAGAGGTGGAGCGTAAGGCTGATCTTCTTCTGGCGCAGCTGGAGAAGCCGGAGCACCTGGAGCCTAGTGAGGCGGAGACTGAGGGTGAGGAGGAAGAGGGTGGGTGCCTGTGCGGGTTTGGGGAGGGGCCTGGGCTGGGCCACACAGAGCAGAGTTTCCAGAAGCAGGCTGGGGACAGGGGCACTGAGTACTCAGAACAATCATACAGTGTTCTGCAGTGTGGGGAGACTTCCTGAGGCTGGGTCTCTGGACTTGGGCTTCTAGAAAGACAGTGTCATTGGATGAGACATAGAAACTCACATTGATATTTTCAATTGTTGTCTCTCCAGTTCCAGCTTCCGCCCAGGCTGAACAACTGTCCCAAGAGCTGCTGCCATGTTCGGCTCGAGTTCCAGCTCCAGCTCCACCTCCACTGCCAGAGGCAGAGCGAGAGCAAGATCCAGAGCCCAAGCCAGAGCAAGAAGTAGAGCAGGAGCAAGATCCAGAGCAAGAGGTAGAGCAGGAACAAGATCCAGAGCAAGTGGTAGATCAGACGCAAGATCCAGAGCAGGAGCAACAGAAAGATCAAGAGAAAGATCAGGAGAAAGGGCAAGAGAAAGAGCAGGAGAAAGATCAAGATCCAGAGGTAGAGCTAGAGCAACCTGACATAACCGTTCCTGAAACATCAGAAGAATTAGAAGAAACACCAGCACCCAGGGGAGCCCTGGCTCCAGAGCTCCCACAAACACCCTCACCAGTCCCCATTCCAGATCTGTACTTGCCCTTCCTTGACGCTGTGCTTCTCCTCATTTTTGTCTGTGTCCTGCATCTCCTCAAATTTTTTCATCTTTTATTTTCAATAATATCCCTTGTATAAAATAAAGTGTTTTAATATTTTCAAAATTACCATTCAGTGGCATTAAGTACATTTTTAATATGGCGCAACCCTTACCACCGTCTAGTGATCAAACAGCTTCATCAACTCTGTAGCCATTAAGCTGTCACTCCCCATCCCGCCTCTCCCTGTCCCTGACTACCACTCCATTTTCTGTGTGTGAGAATTTACCTATCGTGGATTGTTCCTATCAGTACAGTTATATGTTATGTGGCCTTTTGTATCTGGCCGCATAATATGAGAAAGATCTGATTAATTTTCATTCTATGGTTTTAGTAAGAGGAAAATTACAGAAAAACCAAAGACTCTATGTAGAAACACAAAGCCCTGATATTTAGTATTGCCATAATCTTGAAATAGGAACTACTTTTGAATGACCAGAGAGCCAGAAGCCACTGAGGAAAATGCTGACTTTTCCTGGTCCAAACAAAAACCAGAATAATGTCAAAAGGTGAAAAGACAAACCCCAGACTGGAAAATTCTTCATGGGCAGAGAAAGGGTAGTATGCATCCTAGTTGTACGAAGAGTTCTCATTTATCCATAGGGACAAAGGACATATTCCTGCAGTTCCACGGGGAAGCAATTCATATGGCCAGTAAATGTCAGACATCCACGGCCTCCCTAATGATTATGCACAGAAATTTACTCACTATTCAGATAGCATTTGCCCCATCAGATGGGCAGGTCTGTATGTCTGGTGACGACCAGCTCTTGTGAGAATGAAGGAAGAAGAGGTCCCAGCAGATGCCCCAGGAGATGTGTTCATAGATACCCCTGTCGCAGGAGCCACTCAGCAGCTCCTACCAAAATGCCCACGTGTGTCCATGTGCCGGGCAGCAGTGATGCTAGGAAGTTACGCCACATATATATGTATTCTACCTATGTTAACCAATAGATTCAATAAATCTAAACTTGAAAAATTCCAAAGAGTGATGGTTAGGGGACTTGTCAAATAACCTCAAAGTTAATATGAAAAAAAAAAATTATGTGCAACAATGGCCCCCAAAATGTTCAAGACATAAGAAGAACAATAATAATAAAAACAAAGAGGAAATTTGCTCCGTCTAATAAAATGTATTGCAAAGGAACATACTTGAAAGGGAATGAGATTGGCAAAGAATAATCGAATAGTTCAGTGGAGCAAAAGTTTGAATTTTGAAACAGATTCTGGTTTATGTGGAAAGGATTCAGATTACTTAGGGGAAAGCACTTCATCATTACAGGGATTGAAATATTATTTACTTGGAAATTAAATCCAGTTATTCTTTTGCTAGGTACCGTTCACAAAATTAAATTTGAGATGAATTACTAACTTCAATATTTTGCAAAAGTATTAAGCATTAGAAGAAAGAAAAACACATAATAATTTCCACAGAAGCCAAAACTACTTTTGAGAAAATGTAAGACTCATAAATATCAAAACACTAGATAAAATAAGATTTGACCATACGTATTTGTATATCTCAAGATGGAGAAAAATGTGTTATGTGTATGTATTGTGAATTTAGAAAATCAAAAAGAATTAATTAAAAACCTATTACAAACAAGACGACTTACTAAAATAAAATTTACATGTTGCGATTTAGAAAAATTCACATATACAATTAATAAATGTCTCATGTAATAACAATAACTATCTAGATTACATTACACAAATCAAGATTCCATTTTCAATAGCCACAAAATTGTTAAAATATTTGGCATAAAGCTAACAAGAACTCAACAAAGCCTGTTTAACTATGTGATTTAAGCATTAGAACACTCTTAAAACATACATACACAAACGATAGAGAAATGTCAGAGATATTTTCTTGGCCAGAAAGCCACATGATCCTAAGGATTTTATTTTCTCCTAAGTTACTTTATACGTGTGTCATGATCACATTAAAAATAGTCTCATTTGTTTCTTCACCTAGAACAAAATAAGATGATTATAAAATGTTGATGAAACTTAATCGTTCATCAGAAAAAAATGAGGAAACAAATCAAAAGGGAGGGGTAAGTCTACCAGAGATCGAAATTTATTTTTTTTTATAAATTCTTCATTATCAAGACCATATGGAATTTGTTTATAAGTAAATATAAAACCTAATGAAAAAGAATGGAGAATTCAAAGAGATACCCAAGATTTATAGAAATTTAGTATTTAAGAAAGACAGCATTTCAAATCACTGGTGAAAATATGCTGCTACTAATGTAGCAGCAGTTAACATGGATGGCATAGCAGCAATTAATAAAGCAAAGCAAACTGAAACAAAAGGTAAATGCCACCAACTAGGTCAAAAGGACACGACAAAAAGTAATTACAAGCTCTAATACTTAAAATGGGTGATCAATAATGTTTCAATTTAAAAAAAGCAAAAAAACAAAAAACCTCTTAAACTAGGATAATATCACTAATACAATGATGTGTGAAAAAATGAGAGGGAAATGACCAACAAAATGAAATAAAAATGAACAAAATATATGAACAACCTAATAACACAAAAGGAAATTTAAATTGGCATCAATACTTAATTAGGTGCTTAAAATCCCTCATAGAGAACTATACATTTAAAATATATTGAAATACAAGACTTCACCTATTAGATTTGCAAAATTTAATTTTTTGATAACAAACTTGTTAGTGAGACTGTGGGGATACAGGTATTATAATACACTGTGGTGGAATGCAAATGGTAGAGCCCATAAGGAGCAGAAACTCGCAAAATTTAGCAAAATTATACTTGTATATTTACTATTTTACACTGTAACCCAATATTCAGGAATCTATATCATATGTAACCTTGAAAAATTATAAGGTGAGGTGTCGACAAGATTGTTACTATGACAATACCTATTACTAAGGGTTGGAAACACCCCAAATTTTCATTCATAAGGTTTGCATGAATAATTAAGGTGCATTTTTACAATCATGATTTCTAAACACGGAGTGTAAAACGTTATTGAAAAAACGAACAAACTGAAGACAATGAAGAGATGTACATGTTCATAGATGAGAAAATAAGTAGGGAAAATATATCAATTCTTCCAAATAAATCTATAAATTTTGTTTATATATAAATAACAATTGACATTTTTTACGCAATTTGATAAACTACTAATTCTATATTTCATACGGTTGAATAAAGGCATAGAATAGAAAACTCAGTTTTGAAAAAGTACACAAGATACCGTCGCTCGTGGTGACCGTGTGGCTTTCATAGCACACGGCTCCGCGGTCAGGACTGTCACGCCGCGGACTGTGCCTGCCAGCCTGGGGCCGAGGAACCGCCAGGACCGTCGGCCGACGACAGCCCAGGCGGGTCCCCCTCACGGCTGTGCTCGGCGCCTCGTCAGCGCGGACCCCTTGCACCGACCCGGAGCGCCCGTGGGAATCCGTCGTGTCGCTGGAACCCGCTGTCATCGGCCGCAGAGGGGCGGGAGCAGGGAGTGGAGAGCGGCCGGTCGTGCGCTCCTGTCCCCGGGCGGGACGGGCGGCCTGGGGGCGGCAGCCGCAGGCAGGGCCACCAGGAGGCGCCACGGAGAGCGCACCCCGCGACCGCGGCTTCCCGCGGCTTCCAGTTGGAGGCTATGAGCGCCGCGCACCGGCGGCTGCGGGGACGCGGCTGACAGCCCGGTGAGGACCGCGTGTCTGCTGTACGCGGTGGCGTCTGCGCACGCGCACTGTCCCGGTTAGGGCGGCTGCTGTCACCACAGGTGAACGCCTCAGGGACCCATGTGGTGCTCTGGACGACACCTCCTGGGAGCCGATGTCTACACTGCAGCCTCCGAGCAGTCGGGGTCGGTACGATCCCCTTGTGGACGTCACCAGAGCCCTGTCCCCAGTCCGGGTTTATGTCCTCTTCGTAATGGGAGACGCCCCCCCATAGACTGCTAAGTAAACGGTCTTGGGCCGCTAAACGTCCAGAGGCCCGTCCTCGCCTTGTCGGACTCACGTTTGACGAGGAAAAGCGGAGATCGGAACCGACTCTGCACCAGACGCTGAAGGCCGGACTCCCCTGTCGTCTCCGTCTTGAGGCTCCTCCGCAGCCTCCGTCCCCTGTACCCCCACACCCAGAGTTGACACGGTGTCCCCTGTGCTTCCCCAGTGCGGGGCGGCGTGTGGACCCATCGTCACTCTCCACGTGGGGACCTCTGGGGACCTCCGGGACCTGTCCCTTCCTCCTTTCTCCCACGGTTCTCTCCTCCTGCCCATCTCCGCGGCTCTTCCTGGACCGCGTGTTGTTCAGACACTGGCTCTGCGGACACGCACTTCCGTTTCCTCTCTCTCTTTCCCTTTTACTCCTTTTACTTGTTTATGCTTTTCTTTCAATTGTATCTTTCTTGTTATCTTTTTGTCTTTTTGGTCTAATCAGGCTTCCCCTGTGTTATTTTCTCATCTTTCTAGTGAGTTGTTTTTAAGTTAAATTTCAACACTTATGGGCCGCCCCATGGCGCACTCGGGAGAGAGCAGCGCTGGGAGCGCAGGGGCGCTGCCGCGGGTTCGGATCCCACATAGGGATGGCCGGTGCGCTCACTGGCTGAGCGCGGTGCGGGCGACACCACGCCTAGGGTTACAACCCCCTTAACTGTCACACACACACACACACAAAACAAACAAACAAACAAAAATTTCAACAGTTATATTTTTAATTTCTAAATGACCTCGTGGTTATTTGATTCATCTTCTCCCTCTTCTACTTTAACAATGTCTGTTCTTCGTCATTAAGTCCAACAGTTTCTCTCCCGTAACTCTGAGGAAGTTAATGCTATTTTCTGTTTCCCTTGCATGATCTCTATTTCTTCCAATTCGCTTTTTCCTTTTTTGTTTGTTTGCTTTGGCCTGTTTCATATTAGAGGATTTGCTGAAACTAGAGGATTTGCTGAAACATCTGGGGCCCTTGGCATCTGCTCATGGTTAACAGGGCAGCACGGGAAAGTCTTGCTCGTGTGCTGTGGCTTCGTGGCCTGGGGGTGACTCTGTGAGATTCTTTGCCTGGGTTCTTGACTGAGGTGCCCAAATCAGCAGAGTGTGTACTGAAGAACTGGACTCCAAGGCCAGATGACATGCATTTGGATTTTTTCTTAATTTTACAAGTTTCCATGACAATTCCTAACGTATATTAATGCTGAGCACACCAAAGACTCTTAACACTAGGTATTCATGCCATCGTCAGTCGCATAAAGGACACCTACAAATTTAGGATACAGAACTTCCACCAAATAGTCATTTAATAGCCGTTATTTGAAACCAAGTGTTTCGTGGACATACGAATTAGAGAGCATCTGGCTTCTTTAAGGGGTAAACAGTGAGGTGGAGCTGAAGATGGAGAGAAGCCCAGAGAGGGGACTAGGAACATGACAAGTTTGACTTCGCATCTCATAGGCACTTTTCACTTCATTTCTCTCCATTCATAGCACAGGCTAAGTGTAATCACAAGATCGGCGCCTCAGCTTGGTTGAGTTGAAGTCAATGCAAGTCCTAGTTCAAAGAGGCCCTGAGTCTTCTGCTTGGGAGCCAGTCCACACCATGACAGACAGATGTGATGGGTTTGAATCGTTAGCAGGGTTGAAGTTGTCCAGGAGAACATGGGAAAATGAAAATTCTGAGAAGAAAGGAGGGAAGCATCTAAAACTACCATGGAGCAGGGCCGGCCCGTGCGCACTTGGAGAGTGCGGTGCTGACAGCACCAGGGCCACGGGTTCGGATCCCTACGGAGGGATGGCTGATTGGCTCACTTGGGAGAGCGTGGTGCTGACAACACCACATCAAGGGATAGGATCCACTTACCGGTCATCTTTAAAAAAAAAAAAAAGTAATTTTTTTCAACTGAATAACTTGTCTCCATTGCTTTTTGTTATAGAATAAGAGGTGGTTCTGTGTTAAGTATTTTGGCACTTGGAAATAATAAAACCAAAATTAGAAATGGAATGTAGTTCTAAAACCTCATCAAGTTACAGTGATAGCTATAGTAATCAAATCCATAAAAGATTCTTAAGTAATTATGACACTCAAAATTCAGAGCTACATGCAAAGTCACAAATATATTTAAAGTTAAAACGCATAGCAATATTAAAAACTTAGCAGCACAGTCACCTCCCTTGCCTTGCTGTATGTATCAATCCTTTCAAAGAAGCAGCCTCTCCTAAAGCAATTGTCATTTCACTAAATTGATCACCTGCCTCAAACTCCTTGACATTTTAAACTATTCTTCCAGAGTCATCGTTTTAATTTCCCTCCCATGACTTGGAATGACCAGCCTCAATACTTTTGCATTGTTCCCTGTACTATTCCACAATGGGGGACAAAAAGCCTACCCTTGCCTTATCTGTGAGCATCTTTTTTCCTTGCAATCAGCTTATTCTCCATAGCAGCAGAGTATCTCTCTGTTGCATATTATTCCAATATGATCATGTATAGGCTGGCTGGTAGCTCAGCTGGTTAGAGCACAGCCTCGTATCACCAAGGTCAAGGGTGTGGATCCCTATATTGGCCAGCCACACACACACACAAAGATTCCAATATGATCATATATTTATTTACCTAATAGGAGCAGATGACACTGTTTTTGTTTTGTTTTGCTTTTTAATTAAATAAACTTGAAAAATATCTGTTTATTTCAGACCTCTAGAATTTTCTAGGGCTTACTAAGGTTTATCAGTTTCTCTCTTGTAAACACACACATACACAGAGTACCTAGAACCCAAGTTGGAAGTTACAGCAGAAAGAAGATACTACATAGGCACAAAAAGAACAGCAAGAAAACTCCAATTCTGATGTTTTACAGGAATGATGTTTCCCTTTGCAAAACATGTGTTCTTTCCATTTCTTTGCCTCTTGTAACTTAACATGTCACCCCTCCCCCAAATATCATCTACTTTCCACTCAACTTACTTGCTTTAATGCTCTTCGTTTTTAAAAGTCAAGCTCATTTGCCACTTTCTGCAAAATAGCTTCTCTCAATTCTCAAAAAAGTAATCTATTGTCCATTTTCTACTCAGCATCGTTCCAGAGCCTCCCCCAATATTGTTGACATGCTCCTCAATACCACATTTTTAAAGGATAGTCCTAAACATAAAAGAAAAGCACCTCGATGGTCATATTGTTTGGATCATTTCTTTTGTCATGGGTGTCAGAATTTTTCACAGATTTTTTTCTCATTCAGTTGCATGCCAGGACAAGTGAACCATAATTTTCTACAAATGTTTAAGAAATTTGTAATCATCTTCTAGCTAAGATGTCATGAGACCCCCTTTCCTCCCTACGCATGTGTACATATCTGCATCCCCTATTCTTAGGGGGATTCTGCAGGAGATGAAGGGAGAGGGCTCCCTTGACTAGTGCGGGTGCCCAAGGTCAGCATGCTGGGGTGTCACTTTCCTGGGATTGCCTGTGACACTGCTATCAAGGCCATGCACAGAAGCAAGAGGAATGTGTTGACCAGAGAAGGAAGACCCAGTGGGCTACCTTAGGGGTTCAGAGGTGTCCCCTGAGACTGAGAGTGAAGAAACCCACAGTAAGTAGGACAATCAAGGAGGCTAAAGTGAACGGCAGAAGTCAAGGCAGGATGGTGACTCTGGGAAATCTTTGTGCCCAGGCAGTTCCTGGCTGAAGGAAGTGGTCGGCAGACAGAATTAAAGGGCTGGCAGGTTATCAGGCAGCATGTTCATGGTGACCTTCCATCTGGGTATTCTTGATGAATCCTGTTTCACATGTTTCCAGATAATTCATTCATCACTACTTGGCACCTATTACTTGCCAGGTGCTGGGCTGGGGGCCTGGGATAGGGGCAGACCGAGGTGTAGACTCTGCTCCTGGGTTGCTGACTGTCAGGTGAGGGGGACTAAGGATCATGACATAATGCAGAGTGATAACATGTGTAGGTAGAGCACCAGGTAATAAAATCATAGACTCTTCTCAAGTGCAGCATTTCAGGGAGTATTTATGGAGCCCCCGTGTTAGGCCCTTCCTGGATTCTGCACACAATATAGTGATAGAGTTGCTGTCTCCCAGGACCAGTAGGCTGTGGGCTGGGATAGTGTTGACAGCAATGGATCTACATCACAGCAATGGATGTGTGTCTGGTGTAAAGAAAATGGGCTGTGAAGCCAAAGTATGGGGGTGGAATCCTGATTATGTCAACAATGGATATTTTATACAATTTGAAAAGAATTGCTGAACATATCTGCATTTAATGGAGATATAAAGTTATTCCAAAAATGGAATCTTCCTCAATTCTAGTTATGTTTGCATTGAACATGAGCACTTATCCCTGCCATTCAATGATTTTGAAAATAGGATTTGAATTTGTGAATAGTATTTCTTACTTACTTACATCTTACACATCAGTTACATGTTGCCGTCATCTTAATGGACCAAACGCCTCTGGTTCTTCTCTGCAAATGGTGTTCATTTCCTACCATCTTCAGGTAGCTTCCTAATCTAGAATATTCTGATGGCCTCCTAGATCACTTTACCCTTTCCTCTCTTAGAATGTCAGCCACTCGATAGCACGTCTTCTCCTCTTTCTTATCCTGGGATCATCTCCCAAGCCAGGGTGCAGCTGAATCAGCTCTTTCTCCAGCTCTCGGCACCATGCTTGGCATATGGTGGATACAAACAGAGAGAACAGAGGAGACAGAGCACAAGACTCGAGAGGCAGGCGTGTTACCAGGACATTTAGAAAGTGACACCTTCTCACTTTTGATACTGTATTGGTTAGAAGTGAGTCACTAAGTCCAGTCCACACTGCAGGGCAGGGGATTACGTGAGGATGTGTGCAGCAGATGGTGGGGACCACTGGGAGCCCCTGAGGAGTCGCCAACCACACAGACAGAGATGTGGCACTTGAGTCCAAACCTAAATACACACGAAGCCATTGTGAGGTTTTATGGAGGAAAGCAGTATGTGAATGCATGAAATTCCAACTGTCGCATGGTGCGGACAGGGAAAACAGACCAAGAGCAAAAGTGACATTTTCAAGATTATATGACAGGAACCAGACCTGTCGTTAGTCGTATTCCATGCTACCTTCCACACCGTCGTGGATTTTGTCTCTAGTCTTGTTTATTAGCTGCATGTGACACCGGCCATTGGTTTCAGAGATGTTTTCTCACACATGCCTGATGCCATCCCTAGGAAGAAGATGCTAGAAAGATCCCCACTGTGCAAAAGGGGAGACTGGGGAGGTCATGAGAGTGACAATGGCTTGTCCAGGGTCACATAGAGTGATAAGAAGCAGGAGCTGGGGATGAACCTACGTGTATCTCCTCTGAGCTGTGACGCTGGCTGCACCCAGGCCTTGCACAGGGGTGTGGTCAGGCAGTGTTGGTGGAAGTGTGGGCAATAGAGAGAGTTCATGGGGAAGGAGGGTCAGCAGACAGGTACCCAGAGGGGCATTTGCAGTCTTGTACACAGAGGAGGGGCTCAGGAAACGAGGTATCAGGAAGTGACTTCACTTCCTTGACGACAGACCCCAACAGAACTCGGAACTCGGTAACCTGGCACCCACATTCTATACACAGCCCCTTCCCCAGCTCACTTGGCCACAGGCAGAGTGAGATGTTGTGCTGTATCCCGAGGTCCCGGGGCCGTAGCCCCAGGAAGCCCGGTGCTGAGAGGCTTGTCCAATGCTTCCGGCGCTGGTTCAGCCCTCGCCCTCGACCCCTGTGGCCGTGGGAGGAGGTCCCCAAAGGTAATGTCAGGTGGCCCAGAGGAGGTTGGGCAAGGCCAGGCCAGCACTATGAGCCTCCCTGGGTGACCGCACCCCCTCCTCCTGAGTGTGTGGGGAACGGGGACATGGGACACCCTCCCAGGGCAGGGGCAGAGGGTGGGGGGGTTATAAACCTGCTGGTCCTGGTGTGTTCACACCTCAGGTCTGGCTGGAGGGTGAACGGGGACTGCCGGGGTGGCAACCACCACCCTGTACATTAACCCTGGGCCCTCAGGCTGTCTTCTCATGTCCTCCCTGGGGTTAAGACTGGCCTCCAGCCCCTGCCCTCCTTGGGGTTCACGGTGCTGTCACTGTGTATCTCTCCCCTGTCCTGTCCTAGAGTGAAGACACATCTTCATTGAGCTCGGATGCCACCCACATGGTGTGGCCTGTCCCGGCACGCACCCTGAAGAAGCGGGTGGAGCACCTGGTGCCTGCTGTCTTGGGTGGTGACCAATCTTATGTCCACCTGTTTCTGTCAACCTACAGGAACTTTGCCAGTCCCCGGCATGTGCTGCACCTGCTTTTCCTCAGGTGAGCACTCAGGCCCTGGATCACACAGTGTCACTAGGCCGCCTCCCAGCTGTCAGTCTTAGGACTGTCACCACACCCCTCTGAGCCTCAGTTTCCTCCTGTGTTCAGTGGGTGGTCACAGGAACAAGCTCCAGTGGGTCCCCCATGGAAAGTGCTGCTCCTGAGTCCAGCCCTGTGGAAGGTCTGCTGGAGGGGCCACGGTCGTCCTCCTTCAGGATTCCTGACACCCCCACGAGGAAGTCTCTGTCACCCCCTCACTGACCTTGTTGACTTGGGCTTCACTGTTTTCACATTTTTACAGGAAATTCGAGATTCTATCTGTAGGCTTCTGGGAGTATTCAAAGCAGGGAGACAAGAGGCGGGCAGAGAGGCTTCAGGTGCACCTAGATATCTTGGGAGGAGTTGGTTGGGGTTCATTCCTTCAACAAACATACGTGAAGCCACACTATGTGCAGTCACTTTCTGGGCACTGACCATGATCCAATGAACCGAGGAGACTGCATTCCCTGCCCTCCTGGGCTTCCATTCTAGTCAGAGGTGAGACAGTCACAGTAGACATGAGAAGCAGGTAGTGCCACCGTATGGTAGATTTGACACACTCCTGACCTCCTCTAGGTATGGAAACATGATTACTGATTGTCACGGGGATGGCGAATCCCTGGAGCAGCTAAAATGGTAAGTGGGGTTTAGGTGCAGAAGGAGGGGCTCCCATCTCCACACAACTGCGTGTGGTCTGCGGGGGCCTGTGGGTGGGGGGCTGGCAGAACTCTGGCTCTCACACATCTTACGATTCCTGCTACAGGGCTGAGGGCTCAAGGCTTTCCCTGCAGGGAAAGGAGTCCAGACGGCTGGGGATGTGGTCCCAGGCACCATAGGGTGTGCGAGAGGCTGGAGAGCAGAGTGAGCCCAGAGAGAATCCATCCCCACGCCGTCCCACCCAGCCCTGCCCACACCACCAGAGCCCGTGCTGAGCCAGAGCAGGAGGTGTGCAGAGCATCCCGCTCACACTCGGGGCTGGAGCCTCCATGGGGATGCTCAGCTGGTGCTGAGGGTGCAGAGTGTGGTCAGGGCCAAGAGATTGCTGTCACTGGCAAAAGGATATGCAGATTTTCATGCAGACACTTGGGCAGTACATTCACGTGTGAGCTCAAGTTTGGGCTTTTCCAAGGGCCCTGGGTAGGCCAGGGGAGCAGCGCCTCCCTCTGTTTCCTCATTTATCAGATATTGCTGAACACCTCCTGTGTGCCAGTGAGTAAATGCCCAGAGCAGACAGCACCCTCCTGGGGTGGACAGGTCATTCTAGCAGGGATGGGGCCGTGACACAGCCAGAGGAGGTTGTCAGGTTTCCCTGAAGAAGGGAAACGTGGTCACATCAGTGGTTGAAGGCTCCTCCCATGGAGGCTTTTGCCAGCCCCTCCTTGGCTGCCAGGCCCATCTGTGCCAGAACTGCCATACTGGGGATGGACATTGGATGGGCTGGTCTATGGACAGGCACGGGCAGAGGGCACAAGACTGCAGCTCACTCAGGGGAGACTTGGGAGGGCAGCATAGAGGGATAGGCCAGGCCTCTGATGCTGTTGCCCACCTGTCTCCCACAGTGCCATGTCCTCTGTCTTAAAGATCTGGCTGGAATTCTATTCCACCGATTTCCACGAGCCTCCTGAATTTCATTCTCTGAAGTTTCTTTCGGCCTATGTACATATCAGTATGCGAGGTTCAGAGGTGGAGCGTAAGGCTGATCTTCTTCTGGCGCAGCTGGAGAAGCCGGAGCACCTGGAGCCTAGTGAGGTGGAGACTGAGGGTGAGGAGGAAGAGGGTGGGTGCCTGTGCGGGTTTGGGGAGGGGCCTGGGCTGGGCCACACAGAGCAGAGTTTCCAGAAGCAGGCTGGGGACAGGGGCACTGAGTACTCAGAACAATCATACAGTGTTCTGCAGTGTGGGGAGACTTCCTGAGGCTGGGTCTCTGGACTTGGGCTTCTAGAAAGACAGTGTCATTGGATGAGACATAGAAACTCACATTGATATTTTCAATTGTTGTCTCTCCAGTTCCAGCTTCCGCCCAGGCTGAACAACTGTCCCAAGAGCTGCTGCCATGTTCGGCTCGAGTTCCAGCTCCAGCTCCACCTCCACTGCCAGAGGCAGAGCGAGAGCAAGATCCAGAGCCCAAGCCAGAGCAAGAAGTAGAGCAGGAGCCAGATCCAGAGCAAGAGGCAGAGCAGGAGCAAGATCCAGAGCAAGAGGTAGAGCAGGAACAAGATCCAGAGCAAGTGGTAGATCAGACGCAAGATCCAGAGCAGGAGCAACAGAAAGATCAAGAGAAAGATCAGGAGAAAGGGCAAGAGAAAGAGCAGGAGAAAGCTCAAGATCCAGAGGTAGAGCTAGAGCAACCTGACATAACCGTTCCTGAAACATCAGAAGAATTAGAAGAAACACCAGCACCCAGGGGAGCCCTGGCTCCAGAGCTCCCACAAACACCCTCACCAGTCCCCACTCCAGATCCGTTCTTGCCCTTCCTTGACGCTGTGCTTCTCCTCATTTTTGTCTGTGTCCTGCATCTCCTCAAATTTTTTCATCTTTTATTTTCAATAATATCCCTTGTATAAAATAAAGTGTTTTTAATATTTTCAAAATTACCATTCAGTGGCATTAAGTACATTTTTAATATGGTGCAACCCTTACCACCGTCTAGTGATCAAACAGCGTCATCAACTCTGTAGCCATTAAGCTGTCACTCCCCATCCCGCCTCTCCCTGTCCCTGACTACCACTCCATTTTCTGTGTGTGTGAATTTACCTATCGTGGATTGTTCCTATCAGTACAGTTATATGTTATGTGGCCTTTGGTATCTGGCCGCATAATATGAGAAAGATCTGATTAATTTTCATTTTATGTTTTTAGTAAGAAGAAAATTACAGAAAAACCAAAGACCCTATGTAGAAACACAAAGCCCTGATAGTTAGTATTGCCATAATCTTGAAATAGGAACTACTTTTGAATGACCAGAGAGCCAGAAGCCACTGAGGAAAATGCTGACTTTTCCTGGTCCAAACAAAAACCAGAATAATGTCAAAAGGTGAAAAGACAAACCCCAGACTGGAAAATTCTTCATGGGCAGAGAAAGGGTAGTATGCATCCTAGTTGTACGGAGAGTTCTCGTTTATCCATAGGGACAAAGGACATATTCCTGCAGTTCCACAGGGAAGCAATTCATATGGCCAGTAAATGTCAGACATCCGCGGCCTCCCTAATGATTATGCACAGAAATTTACTCACTATTCAGATAACATTTGCCCCATCAGATGGGCAGGTCTGTATGTCTGGTGACGACCAGCTCTTGTGAGAATGAAGGAAGAAGAGGTCCCAGCACATGCCCCAGGAGATGTGTTCATAGATACCCCTGTCGCAGGAGCCACTCAGCAGCTCCTACCAAAATGCCCACGTGTATCCATGTGCCGGGCAGCAGTGATGCTAGGAAGTTACGCCACATATATATGTATTCTACCTATGTTAACCAATAGATTCAATAAATCTAAACTTGAAAAATTCCAAAGAGTGACGTTTAGGGGACTTGTCAAATAACCTCAAAGTTAATATGAAAAAAAATTATGTGCAAAAATGGCCCGCAAAATGTTCAAGACATAAGAAGAACAATAATAATAAAAACAAAGAGGAAATTTGCTCCGTCTAATAAAATGTATTGCAAAGGAACATACTTGAAAGGGAATGAGATTGGCAAAGAATAATCGAATAGTTCAGTGGAGCAAAAGTTTGAATTTTGAAACAGATTCTGGTATATGTGGAAAGGATTCAGATTACTTAGGGGAAAGCACTTCATCATTACAGGGATTGAAATATTATTTACTTGGAAATTAAATCCAGTTATGCTTTTGCTAGGTACCATTCACAAAATTAAATTTGAGATGAATTACTAACTTCAATATTTTGCAAAAGTATTCAGCATTAGAAGAAAGAAAAACACATAATAATTTCCACAGAAGCCAAAACTACTTTTGAGAAAATGTAAGACTCATAAATATCAAAACACTAGATAAAATAAGATTTGACCATACGTATTTGTATATCTCAAGATGGAGAAAAATGTGTTATGTGTATGTATTGTGAATTTAGAAAATCAAAAAGAATTAATTAAAAACCTATTACAAACAAGACGACTTACTAAAATAAAATTTACATGTTGCGATTTAGAAAAATTCACATATACAATTAATAAATGTCTTATGTAATAACAATAACTATCTAGATTACATTACACAAATCAAGATTCCATTTTCAATAGCCACAAAATTGTTAAAATATTTGGCATAAAGCTAACAAGAACTCAACAAAGCCTGTTTAACTATGTCATTTAAGCATTAGAACACTCTTAAAACATACATACACAAACGATAGAGAAATGTCAGAGATATTTTCTTGGCCAGAAAGCCACATGATCCTAAGGATTTTATTTTCTCCTAAGTTACTTTATACGTGTGTCGTGATCACATTAAAAATAGTCTCATTTGTTTCTTCACCTAGAACAAAATAAGATGATTATAAAATGTTGATGAAACATTAATCGTTCATCAGAAAAAAATGAGGAAACAAATCAAAAGGGAGGGGTAAGTCTACCAGAGATCGAAATTTTTTTTTTTTATAAATTCTTCATTATCAAGACCATATGGAATTTGTTTATAAGTAAATATAAAACCTAATGAAAAAGAATGGAGAATTCAAAGAGATACCCAAGATTTATAGAAATTTAGTATTTAAGAAAGATAGCATTTCAAATCACTGGTGAAAATATGCTGCTACTAATGTAGCAGCAGTTAACATGGATGACATAGCAGCAATTAATAAAGCAAAGCAAACTCAAACAAAAGGTAAATGCCACCAACTAGGTCAAAAGGACACGACAAAAAGTAATTACAAGCTATAATACTTAAAATGGGTGATCAATAATGTTTCAATTAAAAAAAAGCAAAAAAACAAAAACCTCTTAAACTAGGATAATATCACTAATACAATGATGTGTGAAAAAATGAGAGGGAAATGACCAACAAAATGAAATAAAAATGAACAAAATATATGAACAACCTAATAACACAAAAGGAAATTTAAATTGGCATCAATACTTAATTAGGTGCTTAAAATCCCTCATAGAGAACTATACATTTAAAATATATTGAAATACAAGACTTCACCTATTAGATTTGCAAAATTTAATTTTTTGATAACAAACTTGTTAGTGAGACTGTGGGGATACAGGTATTATAATACACTGTGGTGGAATGCAAATGGTAGAGCCCATAAGGAGCAGAAACTCGCAAAATTTAGCAAAATTATACTTGTATATTTACTATTTTACACTGTAACCCAATATTCAGGAATCTATATCATATGTAACCTTGAAAAATTATAAGGTGAGGTGTCGACAAGATTGTTACTATGACAATACCTATTACTAAGGGTTGGAAACACCCCAAATTTTCATTCATAAGGTTTGCATGAATAATTAAGGTGCATTTTTACAATCATGATTTCTAAACACGGAGTGTAAAACGTTATTGAAAAAACGAACAAACTGAAGACAATGAAGAGATGTACATGTTCATAGATGAGAAAATAAGTAGGGAAAATATATCAATTCTTCCAAATAAATCTATAAATTTTGTTTATATAAAAAATAACAATTGACATTTTTTACGCAATTTGATAAACTACTAATTCTATATTTCATACGGTTGAATAAAGGCATAGAATAGAAAACTCAGTTTTGAAAAAGTACACAAGATACCGTCGCTCGTGGTGACCGTGTGGCTTTCATAGCACACGGCTCCGCGGTCAGGACTGTCACGCCGCGGACTGTGCCTGCCAGCCTGGGGCCGAGGAACCGCCAGGACCGTTGGCCGACGACAGCCCACGCGGGTCCCCCTCACGGCTGTGCTCGGCGCCTCGTCAGCGCGGACCCCTTGCACCGACCCGGAGCGCCCGTGGGAATCCGTCGTGTCGCTGGAACCCGCTGTCATCGGCCGCAGAGGGGCGGGAGCAGGGAGTGGAGAGCGGCCGGTCGTGCGCTCCTGTCCCCGGGCGGGACGGGCGGCCTGGGGGCGGCAGCCGCAGGCAGGGCCACCAGGAGGCGCCACGGAGAGCGCACCCCGCGACCGCGGCTTCCCGCGGCTTCCAGTCGGCGGCTCTGAGCGCCGCGCACCGGCGGCTGCGGGGACGCGGCTGACAGCCCGGTGAGGACCGCGTGTCTTCTGTACGCGGTGGCGTCTGCGCACGCGCACTGTCCCGGTTAGGGCGGCTGCTGTCACCACAGGTGAACGCCTCAGGGACCCATGTGGTGCTCTGGACGACACCTCCTGGGAGCCGATGTCTACACTGCAGCCTCCGAGCAGTCGGGGTCGGTACGATCCCCCGTGGCCGTCACCAGGGCCCTGTCCCCAGTCCGGGTTTATGTCCTCTTCGTAGTGGGAGACGCCCCCCCATAGACTGCTAAGTAAACGGTCTTGGGCCGCTAAACGTCCAGAGGCCCGTCCTCGCCTTGTCGGACTCACGTTTGACGAGGAAAAGCGGAGATCGGAACCGACTCTGCACCAGACGCTGAAGGCCGGACTCCCCTGTCGTCTCCGTCTTGAGGCTCCTCCGCAGCCTCCGTCCCCTGTACCCCCACACCCAGAGTTGACACGGTGTCCCCTGTGCTTCCCCAGTGCGGGGCGGCGTGTGGACCCATCGTCACTCTCCACGTGGGGACCTCTGGGGACCTCCGGGACCTGTCCCTTCCTCCTTTCTCCCACGGTTCTCTCCTCCTGCCCATCTCCGCGGCTCTTCCTGGAGCGCGTGTTGTTCAGACACTGGCTCTGCGGACACGCACTTCCGTTTCCTCTCTCTCTTTCCCTTTTACTCCTTTTACTTGTTTATGCTTTTCTTTCAATTGTATCTTTCTTGTTATCTTTTTGTCTTTTTGGTCTAATCAGGCTTCCCCTGTGTTATTTTCTCATCTTTCTAGTGAGTTGTTTTTAAGTTAAATTTCAACACTTATGGGCCGCCCCATGGCGCACTCGGGAGAGAGCAGTGCTGGGAGCGCAGGGGCGCTGCCGCGGGTTCGGATCCCACATAGGGATGGCCGGTGCGCTCACTGGCTGAGCGCGGTGCGGGCGACACCACGCCTAGGGTTACAACCCCCTTAACTGTCACACACACACACACACAAAACAAACAAACAAACAAAAATTTCAACAGTTATATTTTTAATTTCTAAATGACCTCGTGGTTATTTGATTCATCTTCTCCCTCTTCTACTTTAACAATGTCTGTTCTTCGTCATTAAGTCCAACAGTTTCTCTCCCGTAACTCTGAGGAAGTTAATGCTATTTTCTGTTTCCCTTGCATGATCTCTATTTCTTCCAATTCGCTTTTTCCTTTTTTGTTTGTTTGCTTTGGCCTGTTTCATATTAGAGGATTTGCTGAAACTAGAGGATTTGCTGAAACATCTGGGGCCCTTGGCATCTGCTCATGGTTAACAGGGCAGCACGGGAAAGTCTTGCTCGTGTGCTGTGGCTTCGTGGCCTGGGGGTGACTCTGTGAGATTCTTTGCCTGGGTTCTTGACTGAGGTGCCCAAATCAGCAGAGTGTGTACTGAAGAACTGGACTCCAAGGCCAGATGACATGCATTTGGATTTTTTCTTAATTTTACAAGTTTCCATGACAATTCCTAACGTATATTAATGCTGAGCACACCAAAGACTCTTAACACTAGGTATTCATGCCATCGTCAGTCGCATAAAGGACACCTACAAATTTAGGATACAGAACTTCCACCAAATAGTCATTTAATAGCCGTTATTTGAAACCAAGTGTTTCGTGGACATACGAATTAGAGAGCATCTGGCTTCTTTAAGGGGTAAACAGTGAGGTGGAGCTGAAGATGGAGAGAAGCCCAGAGAGGGGACTAGGAACATGACAAGTTTGACTTCGCATCTCATAGGCACTTTTCACTTCATTTCTCTCCATTCATAGCACAGGCTAAGTGTAATCACAAGATCGGCGCCTCAGCTTGGTTGAGTTGAAGTCAATGCAAGTCCTAGTTCAAAGAGGCCCTGAGTCTTCTGCTTGGGAGCCAGTCCACACCATGACAGACAGATGTGATGGGTTTGAATCGTTAGCAGGGTTGAAGTTGTCCAGGAGAACATGGGAAAATGAAAATTCTGAGAAGAAAGGAGGGAAGCATCTAAAACTACCATGGAGCAGGGCCGGCCCGTGCGCACTTGGAGAGTGCGGTGCTGACAGCACCAGGGCCACGGGTTCGGATCCCTACGGAGGGATGGCTGATTGGCTCACTTGGGAGAGCGTGGGGCTGACAACACCACATCAAGGGATAGGATCCCCTTACCGGTCATCTTTAAAAAAAAAAAAAAAAGTAATTTTTTTCAACTGAATAACTTGTCTCCATTGCTTTTTATTATAGAATAAGAGGTGGTTCTGTGTTAAGTATTTTGGCACTTGGAAATAATAAAACCAAAATTAGAAATGGAATGTAGTTCTAAAACCTCATCAAGTTACAGTGATAGCTATAGTAATCAAATCCATAAAAGATTCTTAAGTAATTATGACACTCAAAATTCAGAGCTACATGCAAAGTCACAAATATATTTAAAGTTAAAACGCATAGCAATATTAAAAACTTAGCAGCACAGTCACCTCCCTTGCCTTGCTGTATGTATCTATCCTTTCAAAGAAGCAGCCTCTCCTAAAGCAATTGTCATTTCACTAAATTGATCACCTGCCTCAAACTCCTTGACATTTTAAACTATTCTTCCAGAGTCATCATTTTAATTTCCCTCCCATGACTTGGAATGACCAGCCTCAATACATTTGCATTGTTCCCTGTACTATTCCACAATGGGGGACAAAAAGCCTACCCTTGCCTTATCTGTGAGCATCTTTTTTCCTTGCAATCAGCTTATTCTCCATAGCAGCAGAGTATCTCTCTGTTGCATATTATTCCAATATGATCATGTATAGGCTGGCTGGTAGCTCAGCTGGTTAGAGCACAGCCTCGTATCACCAAGGTCAAGGGTGTGGATCCCTATATTGGCCAGCCACACACACACACAAAGATTCCAATATGATCATATATTTATTTACCTAATAGGAGCAGATGACACTGTTTTTGTTTTGTTTTGCTTTTTAATTAAATAAACTTGAAAAATATCTGTTTATTTCAGACCTCTAGAATTTTCTAGGGCTTACTAAGGTTTATCAATTTCTCTCTTGTAAACACACACATACACAGAGTACCTAGAACCCAAGTTGGAAGTTACAGCAGAAAGAAGATACTACATAGGCACAAAAAGAACAGCAAGAAAACTCCAATTCTGATGTTTTACAGGAATGATGTTTCCCTTTGCAAAACATGTGTTCTTTCCATTTCTTTGCCTCTTGTAACTTAACATGTCACCCCTCCCCCAAATATCATCTACTTTCCACTCAACTTACTTGCTTTAATGCTCTTCGTTTTTAAAAGTCAAGCTCATTTGCCACTTTCTGCAAAATAGCTTCTCTCAATTCTCAAAAAAGTAATCTATTGTCCATTTTCTACTCAGCATCGTTCCAGAGCCTCCCCCAATATTGTTGACATGCTCCTCAATACCACATTTTTAAATGATAGTCCTAAACATAAAAGAAAAGCACCTCGATGGTCATATTGTTTGGATCATTTCTTTTGTCATGGGTGTCAGAATTTTTCACAGATTTTTTTCTCATTCAGTTGCATGCCAGGACAAGTGAACCATAATTTTCTACAAATGTTTAAGAAATTTGTAATCATCTTCTAGCTAAGATGTCATGAGACCCCCTTTCCTCCCTACGCATGCGTACATATCTGCATCCCCTATTCCTAGGGGGATTCTGCAGGAGATGAAGGGAGAGGGCTCCCTTGACTAGTGCGGGTGCCCAAGGTCAGCATGCTGGGGTGTCACTTTCCTGGGATTGCCTGTGACACTGCTATCAAGGCCATGCACAGAAGCAAGAGGAATGTGTTGGCCAGAGAAGGAAGACCCAGTGGGCTACCTTAGGGGTTCAGAGGTGTCCCCTGAGACTGAGAGTGAAGAAACCCACAGTAAGTAGGACAATCAAGGAGGCTAAAGTGAACGGCAGAAGTCAAGGCAGGATGGTGACTCTGGGAAATCTTTGTGCCCAGGCAGTTCCTGGCTGAAGGAAGTGGTCGGCAGACAGAATTAAAGGGCTGGCAGGTTATCAGGCAGCATGTTCATGGTGACCTTCCATCTGGGTATTCTTGATGAATCCTGTTTCACATGTTTCCAGATAATTCATTCATCACTACTTGGCACCTATTACTTGCCAGGTGCTGGGCTGGGGGCCTGGGATAGGGGCAGACCGAGGTGTAGACTCTGCTCCTGGGTTGCTGACTGTCAGGTGAGGGGGACTAAGGATCATGACATAATGCAGAGTGATAACATGTGTAGGTAGAGCACCAGGTAATAAAATCATAGACTCTTCTCAAGTGCAGCATTTCAGGGAGTATTTATGGAGCCCCCGTGTTAGGCCCTTCCTGGATTCTGCACACAATATAGTGATAGAGTTGCTGTCTCCCAGGACCAGTAGGCTGGGATAGTGTTGACAGCAATGGATCTACATCACAGCAATGGATGTGTGTCTGGTGTAAAGAAAATGGGCTGTGAAGCCAAAGTATGGGGGTGGAATCCTGATTATGTCAACAATGGATATTTTATACAATTTGAAAAGAATTGCTGAACATATCTGCATTTAATGGAGATATAAAGTTATTCCAAAAATGGAATCTTCCTCAATTCTAGTTATGTTGGCATTGAACATGAGCACTTATCCCTGCCATTCAATGATTTTGAAAATAGGATTTGAATTTGTGAATAGTATTTCTTACTTACTTACATCTTACACATCAGTTACATGTTGCCGTCATCTTAATGGACCAAACGCCTCTGGTTCTTCTCTGCAAATGGTGTTCATTTCCTACCATCTTCAGGTAGCTTCCTAATCTAGAATATTCTGATGGCCTCCTAGATCACTTTACCCTTTCCTCTCTTAGAATGTCAGCCACTCGATAGCACGTCTTCTCCTCTTTCTTATCCTGGGATCATCTCCCAAGCCAGGGTGCAGCTGAATCAGCTCTTTCTCCAGCTCTCGGCACCATGCTTGGCATATGGTGGATACAAACAGAGAGAACAGAGGAGACAGAGCACAAGACTCGAGAGACAGGCGTGTTACCAGGACATTTAGAAGGTGACACCTTCTCACTTTTGATACTGTATTGGTTAGAAGTGAGTCACTAAGTCCAGTCCACACTGCAGGGCAGGGGATTACGTGAGGATGTGTGCAGCAGATGGTGGGGACCACTGGGAGCCCCTGAGGAGTCGCCAACCACACAGACAGAGATGTGGCACTTGAGTCCAAACCTAAATACACACGAAGCCATTGTGAGGTTTTATGGAGGAAAGCAGTATGTGAATGCATGAAATTCCAACTGTCGCATGGTGCGGACAGGGAAAACAGACCAAGAGCAAAAGTGACATTTTCAAGATTATATGACAGGAACCAGACCTGTCGTTAGTCGTATTCCATGCTACCTTCCACACCGTCGTGGATTTTATCTCTAGTCTTGTTTATTAGCTGCATGTGACACCGGCCATAGGTTTCAGAGATGTTTTCTCACACATGCCTGATGCCATCCCTAGGAAGAAGATGCTAGAAAGATCCCCACTGTGCAAAAGGGGAGACTGGGGAGGTCATGAGAGTGACAATGGCTTGTCCAGGGTCACATAGAGTGATAAGAAGCAGGAGCTGGGGATGAACCTACGTGTATCTCCTCTGAGCTGTGACGCTGGCTGCACCCAGGCCTTGCACAGGGGTGTGGTCAGGCAGTGTTGGTGGAAGTGTGGGCAATAGAGAGAGTTCATGGGGAAGGAGGGTCAGCAGACAGGTACCCAGAGGGGCATTTGCAGTCTTGTACACAGAGGAGGGGCTCAGGAAACGAGGTATCAGGAAGTGACTTCACTTCCTTGACGACAGACCCCAACAGAACTCGGAACTCGGTAACCTGGCACCCACATTCTATACACAGCCCCTTCCCTAGCTCACTTGGCCACAGGCAGAGTGAGATGTTGTGCTGTATCCCGAGGTCCCGGGGCCGTAGCCCCAGGAAGCCCGGTGCTGAGAGGCTTGTCCAATGCTTCCGGCGCTGGTTCAGCCCTCGCCCTCGACCCCTGTGGCCGTGGGAGGAGGTCCCCAAAGGTAATGTCAGGTGGCCCAGAGGAGGTTGGGCAAGGCCAGGCCAGCACTATGAGCCTCCCTGGGTGACCGCACCCCCTCCTCCTGAGTGTGTGGGGAACGGGGACATGGGACACCCTCCCAGGGCAGGGGCAGAGGGTGGGGGGGTTATAAACCTGCTGGTCCTGGTGTGTTCACACCTCAGGTCTGGCTGGAGGGTGAACGGGGACTGCCGGGGTGGCAACCACCACCCTGTACATTAACCCTGGGCCCTCAGGCTGTCTTCTCATGTCCTCCCTGGGGTTAAGACTGGCCTCCAGCCCCTGCCCTCCTTGGGGTTCACGGTGCTGTCACTGTGTATCTCTCCCCTGTCCTGTCCTAGAGTGAAGACACATCTTCATTGAGCTCGGATGCCACCCACACGGTGTGGCCTGTCCCGGCACGCACCTTGAAGAAGCGGGTGGAGCACCTGGTGCCTGCTCTCTTGGGTGGTGACCAATCTTATGTCCACCTGTTTCTGTCAACCTACAGGAACTTTGCCAGTCCCCGGCATGTGCTGCACCTGCTTTTCCTCAGGTGAGCACTCAGGCCCTGGATCACACAGTGTCACTAGGCCGCCTCCCAGCTGTCAGTCTTAGGACTGTCACCACACCCCTCTGAGCCTCAGTTTCCTCCTGTGTTCAGTGGGTGGTCACAGGAACAAGCACCAGTGGGTCCCCCATGGAAAGTGCTGCTCCTGAGTCCAGCCCTGTGGAAGGTCTGCTGGAGGGGCCACGGTCGTCCTCCTTCAGGATTCCTGACACCCCCACGAGGAAGTCTCTGTCACCCCCTCACTGACCTCGTTGACTTGGGCTTCACTGTTTTCACATTTTTACAGGAAATTTGAGATTCTATCTGTAGGCTTCTGGGTGTATTCAAAGCAGGGAGACCAGAGGCGGGCAGAGCGGCTTCAGGTGCACCCAGATATCTTGGGAGGAGTTGGTTGGGGTTCATTCCTTCAACAAACATACGTGAAGCCACACTATGTGCAGTCACTTTCTGGGCACTGACCATAATCCAATGAACCGAGGAGACTGCATTCCCTGCCCTCCTGGGCTTCCATTCTAGTCAGAGGTGAGACAGTCACAGTAGACATGAGAAGCAGGTAGTGCCACCGTATGGTAGATTTGACACACTCCTGACCTCCTCTAGGTATGGAAACATGATTACTGATTGTCACGGGGATGGCGAATCCCTGGAGCAGCTAAAATGGTAAGTGGGGTTTAGGTGCAGAAGGAGGGGCTCCCATCTCCACACAACTGCGTGTGGTCTGCGGGGGCCTGTGGGTGGGGGGCTGGCAGAACTCTGGCTCTCACACATCTTATGATTCCTGCTACAGGGCTGAGGGCTCAAGGCTTTCCCTGCAGGGAAAGGAGTCCAGACGGCTGGGGATGTGGTCCCAGGCACCATAGGGTGTGCGAGAGGCTGGAGAGCAGAGTGAGCCCAGAGAGAATCCATCCCCACGCCCTCCCACCCAGCCCTGCCCACACCCCCAGAGCCCGTGCTGAGCCAGAGCAGGAGGTGTGCAGAGCATCCCGCTCACACTCGGGGCTGGAGCCTCCATGGGGATGCTCAGCTGGTGCTGAGGGTGCAGAGTGTGGTCAGGGCCATGAGATTGCTGTCACTGGGAAAAGGATATGCAGATTTTCATGCAGACACTTGGGCAGTACATTCACGTGTGAGCTCAAGTTTGGGCTTTTCCAAGGGCCCTGGGTAGGCCAGGGGAGCAGCGCCTCCCTCTGTTTCCTCATTTATCAGATATTGCTGAACACCTCCTGTGTGCCAGTGAGTAATGCCCAGAGCAGACAGCACTCTCCTGGGGTGGACAGGTCATTCCAGCAGGGATGGGGCAGTGACACAGGCAGAGGAGGTTGTCAGGTTTCCCTGAAGAAGGGAAACGTGGTCACATCAGTGGTTGAAGGCTCCTCCCATGGAGGCTTTTGCCAGCCCCTCCTTGGCTGCCAGGCCCATCTGTGCCAGAACTGCCATACTGGGGGTGGACATTGGATGGGCTGGTCTATGGACAGGCACGGGCAGAGGGTACAAGACTGCAGCTCACTCAGGGGAGCCTTGGGAGGGCAGCATAGAGGGATAGGCCAGGCCTCTGATGCTGTTGCCCACCTGTCTCCCACAGTGCCATGTCCTCTGTCTTAAAGATCTGGCTGGAATTCTATTCCACCGATTTCCACGAGCCTCCTGAATTTCATTCTCTGAAGTTTCTTTCGGCCTATGTACATATCAGTATGCGAGGTTCAGAGGTGGAGCGTAAGGCTGATCTTCTTCTGGCGCAGCTGGAGAAGCCGGAGCACCTGGAGCCTAGTGAGGCGGAGACTGAGGGTGAGGAGGAAGAGGGTGGGTGCCTGTGCGGGTTTGGGGAGGGGCCTGGGCTGGGCCACACAGAGCAGAGTTTCCAGAAGCAGGCTGGGGACAGGGGCACTGAGTACTCAGAACAATCATACAGTGTTCTGCAGTGTGGGGAGACTTCCTGAGGCTGGGTCTCTGGACTTGGGCTTCTAGAAAGACAGTGTCATTGGATGAGACATAGAAACTCACATTGATATTTTCAATTGTTGTCTCTCCAGTTCCAGCTTCCGCCCAGGCTGAACAACTGTCCCAAGAGCTGCTGCCATGTTCGGCTCGAGTTCCAGCTCCAGCTCCACCTCCACTGCCAGAGGCAGAGCGAGAGCAAGATCCAGAGCCCAAGCCAGAGCAAGAAGTAGAGCAGGAGCAAGATCCAGAGCAAGAGGTAGAGCAGGAACAAGATCCAGAGCAAGTGGTAGATCAGACGCAAGATCCAGAGCAGGAGCAACAGAAAGATCAAGAGAAAGATCAGGAGAAAGGGCAAGAGAAAGAGCAGGAGAAAGATCAAGATCCAGAGGTAGAGCTAGAGCAACCTGACATAACCGTTCCTGAAACATCAGAAGAATTAGAAGAAACACCAGCACCCAGGGGAGCCCTGGCTCCAGAGCTCCCACAAACACCCTCACCAGTCCCCACTCCAGATCTGTACTTGCCCTTCCTTGACGCTGTGCTTCTCCTCATTTTTGTCTGTGTCCTGCATCTCCTCAAATTTTTTCATCTTTTATTTTCAATAATATCCCTTGTATAAAATAAAGTGTTTTTAATATTTTCAAAATTACCATTCAGTGGCATTAAGTACATTTTTAATATGGCGCAACCCTTACCACCGTCTAGTGATCAAAAAGCTTCATCAACTCTGTAGCCATTAAGCTGTCACTCCCCATCCCGCCTCTCCCTGTCCCTGACTACCACTCCATTTTCTGTGTGTGAGAATTTACCTATCGTGGATTGTTCCTATCAGTACAGTTATGTGTTATGTGGCCTTTTGTATCTGGCCGCATAATATGAGAAAGATCTGATTAATTTTCATTTTATGGTTTTAGTAAGAGGAAAATTGCAGAAAAACCAAAGACTCTATGTAGAAACACAAAGCCCTGATATTTAGTATTGCCATAATCCTGAAATAGGAACTACTTTTGAATGACCAGAGAGCCAGAAGCCACTGAGGAAAATGCTGACTTTTCCTGGTCCAAACAAAAACCAGAATAATGTCAAAAGGTGAAAAGACAAACCCCAGACTGGAAAATTCTTCACGGGCAGAGAAAGGGTAGTATGCATCCTAGTTGTACGAAGAGTTCTCATTTATCCATAGGGACAAAGGACATATTCCTGCAGTTCCACAGGGAAGCAATTCATATGGCCAGTAAATGTCAGACATCCACGGCCTCCCTAATGATTATGCACAGAAATTTACTCACTATTCAGATAGCATTTGCCCCATCAGATGGGCAGGTCTGTATGTCTGGTGACGACCAGCTCTTTTGAGAATGAAGGAAGAAGAGGTCCCAGCAGATGCCCCAGGAGATGTGTTCATAGATACCCCTGTCGCAGGAGCCACTCAGCAGCTCCTACCAAAATGCCCACGTGTGTCCATGTGCCGGGCAGCAGTGATGCTAGGAAGTTACGCCACATATATATGTATTTTACCTATGTTAACCAATAGATTCAATAAATCTAAACTTGAAAAATTCCAAAGAGTGACGGTTAGGGGACTTGTCAAATAACCTCAAAGTTAATATGAAAAAAAAAATTATGTGCAACAATGGCCCCCAAAATGTTCAAGACATAAGAAGAACAATAATAATAAAAACAAAGAGGAAATTTGCTCCGTCTAATAAAATGTATTGCAAAGGAACATACTTGAAAGGGAATGAGATTGGCTAAGAATAATCGAATAGTTCAGTGGAGCAAAAGTTTGAATTTTGAAACAGATTCTGGTATATGTGGAAAGGATTCAGATTACTTAGGGGAAAGCACTTCATCATTACAGGGATTGAAATATTATTTACTTGGAAATTAAATCCAGTTATGCTTTTGCTAGGTACCGTTCACAAAATTAAATTTGAGATGAATTACTAACTTCAATATTTTGCAAAAGTATTAAGCATTAGAAGAAAGAAAAACACATAATAATTTCCACAGAAGCCAAAACTACTTTTGAGAAAATGTAAGACTCATAAATATCAAAACACTAGATAAAATAAGATTTGACCATACGTATTTGTATATCTCAAGATGGAGAAAAATGTGTTATGTGTATGTATTGTGAATTTAGAAAATCAAAAAGAATTAATTAAAAACCTATTACAAACAAGACGACTTACTAAAATAAAATTTACATGTTGCGATTTAGAAAAATTCACATATACAATTAATAAATGTCTCATGTAATAACAATAACTATCTAGATTACATTACACAAATCAAGATTCCATTTTCAATAGCCACAAAATTGTTAAAATATTTGGCATAAAGCTAACAAGAACTCAACAAAGCCTGTTTAACTATGTCATTTAACCATTAGAACACTCTTAAAACATACATACACAAACGATAGAGAAATGTCAGAGATATTTTCTTGGCCAGAAAGCCACATGATCCTAAGGATTTTATTTTCTCCTAAGTTACTTTATACGTGTGTCATGATCACATTAAAAATAGTCTCATTTGTTTCTTCACCTAGAACAAAATAAGATGATTATAAAATGTTGATGAAACATTAATCGTTCATCAGAAAAAAATGAGGAAACAAATCAAAAGGGAGGGGTAAGTCTACCAGAGACGGAAAAATTTTTTTTATAAATTCTTCATTATCAAGACCATATGGAATTTGTTTATAAGTAAATATAAAACCTAATGAAAAAGAATGGAGAATTCAAAGAGATACCCAAGATTTATAGAAATTTAGTATTTAAGAAAGATAGCATTTCAAATCACTGGTGAAAATATGCTGCTACTAATGTAGCAGCAGTTAACATGGATGGCATAGCAGCAATTAATAAAGCAAAGCAAACTCAAACAAAAGGTAAATGCCACCAACTAGGTCAAAAGGACACGACAAAAAGTAATTACAAGCTATAATACTTAAAATGGGTGATCAATAATGTTTCAATTTAAAAAAAGCAAAAAAACAAAAAACCTCTTAAACTAGGATAATATCACTAATACAATGATGTGTGAAAAAATGAGAGGGAAATGACCAACAAAATGAAATAAAAATGAACAAAATATATGAACAACCTAATAACACAAAAGGAAATTTAAATTGGCATCAATACTTAATTAGGTGCTTAAAATCCCTCATAGAGAACTATACATTTAAAATATATTGAAATACAAGACTTCACCTATTAGATTTGCAAAATTTAATTTTTTGATAACAAACTTGTTAGTGAGACTGTGGGGATACAGGTATTATAATACACTGTGGTGGAATGCAAATGGTAGAGCCCATAAGGAGCAGAAACTCGCAAAATTTAGCAAAATTATACTTGTATATTTACTATTTTACACTGTAACCCAATATTCAGGAATCTATATCATATGTAACCTTGAAAAATTATAAGGTGAGGTGTCGACAAGATTGTTACTATGACAATACCTATTACTAAGGGTTGGAAACACCCCAAATTTTCATTCATAAGGTTTGCATGAATAATTAAGGTGCATTTTTACAATCATGATTTCTAAACACGGAGTGTAAAACGTTATTGAAAAAACGAACAAACTGAAGACAATGAAGAGATGTACATGTTCATAGATGAGAAAATAAGTAGGGAAAATATATCAATTCTTCCAAATAAATCTATAAATTTTGTTTATATATAAATAACAATTGACATTTTTTACGCAATTTGATAAACTACTAATTCTATATTTCATACGGTTGAATAAAGGCATAGAATAGAAAACTCAGTTTTGAAAAAGGACACAAGATACCGTCGCTCGTGGTGACCGTGCGGCTTTCATAGCACACGGCTCCGCGGTCAGGACTGTCACGCCGCGGACTGTGCCTGCCAGCCTGGGGCCGAGGAACCGCCAGGACCGTCGGCCGACGACAGCCCAGGCGGGTCCCCCTCACGGCTGTGCTCGGCGCCTCGTCAGCGCGGACCCCTTGCACCGACCCGGAGCGCCCGTGGGAATCCGTCGTGTCGCTGGAACCCGCTGTCATCGGCCGCAGAGGGGCGGGAGCAGGGAGTGGAGAGCGGCCGGTCGTGCGCTCCTGTCCCCGGGCGGGACGGGCGGCCTGGGGGCGGCAGCCGCAGGCAGGGCCACCAGGAGGCGCCACGGAGAGCGCACCCCGCGACCGCGGCTTCCCGCGGCTTCCAGTCGGCGGCTCTGAGCGCCGCGCACCGGCGGCTGCGGGGACGCGGCTGACAGCCCGGTGAGGACCGCGTGTCTTCTGTACGCGGTGGCGTCTGCGCACGCGCACTGTCCCGGTTAGGGCGGCTGCTGTCACCACAGGTGAACGCCTCAGGGACCCATGTGGTGCTCTGGACGACACCTCCTGGGAGCCGATGTCTACACTACAGCCTCCGAGCAGTCGGGGTCGGTACGATCCCCCGTGGCCGTCACCAGGGCCCTGTCCCCAGTCCGGGTTTATGTCCTCTTCGTAGTGGGAGACGCCCCCCCATAGACTGCTAAGTAAACGGTCTTGGGCCGCTAAACGTCCAGAGGCCCGTCCTCGCCTTGTCGGACTCACGTTTGACGAGGAAAAGCGGAGATCGGAACCGACTCTGCACCAGACGCTGAAGGCCGGACTCCCCTGTCGTCTCCGTCTTGAGGCTCCTCCGCAGCCTCCGTCCCCTGTACCCCCACACCCAGAGTTGACACGGTGTCCCCTGTGCTTCCCCAGTGCGGGGCGGCGTGTGGACCCATCGTCACTCTCCACGTGGGGACCTCTGGGGACCTCCGGGACCTGTCCCTTCCTCCTTTCTCCCACGGTTCTCTCCTCCTGCCCATCTCCGCGGCTCTTCCTGGAGCGCGTGTTGTTCAGACACTGGCTCTGCGGACACGCACTTCCGTTTCCTCTCTCTCTTTCCCTTTTACTCCTTTTACTTTTTTATGCTTTTCTTTCAATTGTATCTTTCTTGTTATCTTTTTGTCTTTTTGGTCTAATCAGGCTTCCCCTGTGTTATTTTCTCATCTTTCTAGTGAGTTGTTTTTAAGTTAAATTTCAACACTTATGGGCCGCCCCATGGCGCACTCGGGAGAGAGCAGCGCTGGGAGCGCAGGGGCGCTGCTGCGGGTTCGGATCCCACATAGGGATGGCCGGTGCGCTCACTGGCTGAGCGCGGTGCAGGCGACACCACCCCTAGGGTTACAACCCCCTTAACTGTCACACACACACACACACACAAAACAAACAAACAAACAAAAATTTCAACAGTTATATTTTTAATTTCTAAATGACCTCGTGGTTATTTGATTCATCTTCTCCCTCTTCTACTTTAACAATGTCTGTTCTTCGTCATTAAGTCCAACAGTTTCTCTCCCGTAACTCTGAGGAAGTTAATGCTATTTTCTGTTTCCCTTGCATGATCTCTATTTCTTCCAATTCGCTTTTTCCTTTTTTGTTTGTTTGCTTTGGCCTGTTTCATATTAGAGGATTTGCTGAAACTAGAGGATTTGCTGACACATCTGGGGCCCTTGGCATCTGCTCATGGTTAACAGGGCAGCACGGGAAAGTCTTGCTCGTGTGCTGTGGCTTCGTGGCCTGGGGGTGACTCTGTGAGATTCTTTGCCTGGGTTCTTGACTGAGGTGCCCAAATCAGCAGAGTGTGTACTGAAGAACTGGACTCCAAGGCCAGATGACATGCATTTGGATTTTTTCTTAATTTTACAAGTTTCCATGACAATTCCTAACGTATATTAATGCTGAGCACACCAAAGACTCTTAACACTAGGTATTCATGCCATCGTCAGTCACATAAAGGACACCTACAAATTTAGGATACAGAACTTCCACCAAATAGTCATTTAATAGCCGTTATTTGAAACCAAGTGTTTCGTGGACATACGAATTAGAGAGCATCTGGCTTCTTTAAGGGGTAAACAGTGAGGTGGAGCTGAAGATGGAGAGAAGCCCAGAGAGGGGACTAGGAACATGACAAGTTTGACTTCGCATCTCATAGGCACTTTTCACTTCATTTCTCTCCATTCATAGCACAGGCTAAGTGTAATCACAAGATCGGCGCCTCAGCTTGGTTGAGTTGAAGTCAATGCAAGTCCTAGTTCAAAGAGGCCCTGAGTCTTCTGCTTGGGAGCCAGTCCACACCATGACAGACAGATGTGATGGGTTTGAATCGTTAGCAGGGTTGAAGTTGTCCAGGAGAACATGGGAAAATGAAAATTCTGAGAAGAAAGGAGGGAAGCATCTAAAACTACCATGGAGCAGGGCCGGCCCGTGCGCACTTGGAGAGTGCGGTGCTGACAGCACCAGGGCCACGGGTTCGGATCCCTACGGAGGGATGGCTGATTGGCTCACTTGGGAGAGCGTGGTGCTGACAACACCACATCAAGGGATAGGATCCCCTTACCGGTCATCTTTAAAAAAAAAAAAAAAAGTAATTTTTTTCAACTGAATAACTTGTCTCCATTGCTTTTTATTATAGAATAAGAGGTGGTTCTGTGTTAAGTATTTTGGCACTTGGAAATAATAAAACCAAAATTAGAAATGGAATGTAGTTCTAAAACCTCATCAAGTTACAGTGATAGCTATAGTAATCAAATCCATAAAAGATTCTTAAGTAATTATGACACTCAAAATTCAGAGCTACATGCAAAGTCACAAATATATTTAAAGTTAAAACGCATAGCAATATTAAAAACTTAGCAGCACAGTCACCTCCCTTGCCTTGCTGTATGTATCAATCCTTTCAAAGAAGCAGCCTCTCCTAAAGCAATTGTCATTTCACTAAATTGATCACCTGCCTCAAACTCCTTGACATTTTAAACTATTCTTCCAGAGTCATCGTTTTAATTTCCCTCCCATGACTTGGAATGACCAGCCTCAATACTTTTGCATTGTTCCCTGTACTATTCCACAATGGGGGACAAAAAGCCTACCCTTGCCTTATCTGTGAGCATCTTTTTTCCTTGCAATCAGCTTATTCTCCATAGCAGCAGAGTATCTCTCTGTTGCATATTATTCCAATATGATCATGTATAGGCTGGCTGGTAGCTCAGCTGGTTAGAGCACAGCCTCGTATCACCAAGGTCAAGGGTGTGGATCCCTATATTGGCCAGCCACACACACACACAAAGATTCCAATATGATCATATATTTATTTACCTAATAGGAGCAGATGACACTGTTTTTGTTTTGTTTTGCTTTTTAATTAAATAAACTTGAAAAATATCTGTTTATTTCAGACCTCTAGAATTTTCTAGGGCTTACTAAGGTTTATCAATTTCTCTCTTGTAAACACACACATACACAGAGTACCTAGAACCCAAGTTGGAAGTTACAGCAGAAAGAAGATACTACATAGGCACAAAAAGAACAGCAAGAAAACTCCAATTCTGATGTTTTACAGGAATGATGTTTCCCTTTGCAAAACATGTGTTCTTTCCATTTCTTTGCCTCTTGTAACTTAACATGTCACCCCTCCCCCAAATATCATCTACTTTCCACTCAACTTACTTGCTTTAATGCTCTTCGTTTTTAAAAGTCAAGCTCATTTGCCACTTTCTGCAAAATAGCTTCTCTCAATTCTCAAAAAAGGAATCTATTGTCCATTTTCTACTCAGCATCGTTCCAGAGCCTCCCCCAATATTGTTGACATGCTCCTCAATACCACATTTTTAAATGATAGTCCTAAACATAAAAGAAAAGCACCTCGATGGTCATATTGTTTGGATCATTTCTTTTGTCATGGGTGTCAGAATTTTTCACAGATTTTTTTCTCATTCAGTTGCATGCCAGGACAAGTGAACCATAATTTTCTACAAATGTTTAAGAAATTTGTAATCATCTTCTAGCTAAGATGTCATGAGACCCCCTTTCCTCCCTACGCATGCGTACATATCTGCATCCCCTATTCCTAGGGGGATTCTGCAGGAGATGAAGGGAGAGGGCTCCCTTGACTAGTGCGGGTGCCCAAGGTCAGCATGCTGGGGTGTCACTTTCCTGGGATTGCCTGTGACACTGCTATCAAGGCCATGCACAGAAGCAAGAGGAATGTGTTGGCCAGAGAAGGAAGACCCAGTGGGCTACCTTAGGGGTTCAGAGGTGTCCCCTGAGACTGAGAGTGAAGAAACCCACAGTAAGTAGGACAATCAAGGAGGCTAAAGTGAACGGCAGAAGTCAAGGCAGGATGGTGACTCTGAGAAATCTTTGTGCCCAGGCAGTTCCTGGCTGAAGGAAGTGGTCGGCAGACAGAATTAAAGGGCTGGCAGGTTATCAGGCAGCATGTTCATGGTGACCTTCCATCTGGGTATTCTTGATGAATCCTGTTTCACATGTTTCCAGATAATTCATTCATCACTACTTGGCACCTATTACTTGCCAGGTGCTGGGCTGGGGGCCTGGGATAGGGGCAGACCGAGGTGTAGACTCTGCTCCTGGGTTGCTGACTGTCAGGTGAGGGGGACTAAGGATCATGACATAATGCAGAGTGATAACATGTGTAGGTAGAGCACCAGGTAATAAAATCATAGACTCTTCTCAAGTGCAGCATTTCAGGGAGTATTTATGGAGCCCCCGTGTTAGGCCCTTCCTGGATTCTGCACACAATATAGTGATAGAGTTGCTGTCTCCCAGGACCAGTAGGCTGTGGGCTGGGATAGTGTTGACAGCAATGGATCTACATCACAGCAATGGATGTGTGTCTGGTGTAAAGAAAATGGGCTGTGAAGCCAAAGTATGGGGGTGGAATCCTGATTATGTCAACAATGGATATTTTATACAATTTGAAAAGAATTGCTGAACATATCTGCATTTAATGGAGATATAAAGTTATTCCAAAAATGGAATCTTCCTCAATTCTAGTTATGTTGGCATTGAACATGAGCACTTATCCCTGCCATTCAATGATTTTGAAAATATTATTTGAATTTGTGAATAGTATTTCTTACTTACTTACATCTTACACATCAGTTACATGTTGCCGTCATCTTAATGGACCAAACGCCTCTGGTTCTTCTCTGCAAATGGTGTTCATTTCCTACCATCTTCAGGTAGCTTCCTAATCTAGAATATTCTGATGGCCTCCTAGATCACTTTACCCTTTCCTCTCTTAGAATGTCAGCCACTCGATAGCACGTCTTCTC